>NW_025110579.1:347189-351609 GCF_011392965.1 Frieseomelitta varia
CGTACTTTCTCTATTATACTAATCAATGGTTTTCAGATTTCCATCGCAAAGTTATATTTTCTTAAATATTTTTCAATGTCAAATTTAATAATTTATTAATTTTTTTTTATCTATAACTGGCTAGAACTAAATTTACACTTTCATGATATTAATTTCTAAGTTGTAACTGCATTGACGTATATTAAATAGAAATTCATGTGGAAAAAAATTGTGTAAAAAATCGTGTTAGGCAGTGATCGTCGCTTCAAAATAACATATAAGCGCGACATATAAAAATTTTCGCTCGTTTATTGTTTCAGACAGCAAGAAATATATATATTATGTAACTATCTTTTCCGTTACTGTAAATAAAACAATTTAATTATTATAAAATTATTGAAACTATGAAATAATGCTTGGGAATTCAGTCACTGATTCAATTGCTATAAATAAATAGTTAAAATTGTTAATATACAAAATTATCATCGAAATGCATTATTTTAAAGTTTGAATAATTTATTTGAAACAATTAAATTATTTCTACAATATTTCTAGATGTTATTCAATAATTTTCACAATTTTTATATTACGATTAAACAATTAAATTAATTATTTCATTCAATAAGTCAACGTTCTTTTTCTTGTAGTACATTGTTCATGATTCTTATAAATTATTAATTAAAAATTTTAAATAACACTTAGAAACATTACAGAAGACAATTTATTGTTTAATTGTTGCAAGTAAATTATTAGAAATATTAGATAATGTTTAAACAATTAGAATATTCAGAAATAATATTTAAAAATTCACTTCGAATGTTTAATCGACGTACACACGATGAAGGTTCAACTTATAATGACCTTTTTCGCTGCTCAACCATCAGATAAAGGTAAAGTCAGCGATGCACAACAGGTGGTAGTCTTTGTCAATACTTTCAAGAACACTATTTCTATTACAGTAATCAATAGTTTATTTACAGTTTTTATATTTTATTCAGTTAAAATTTTTGAATTTTACAGTTTCTATTCGTGAACGTTACAGATCTAATTCAAAAATATTTCCTTCGTTTAACGTTTCACGAAAGCATTCTGAGTCGTACATTATTATTAAATTAGAATAGTCGTAGAATCAAGCTACAGTTCCATTTTGGACTGCGAGTTTTAACATTCGAGAACGATTTTTCACCTTCGAAGTTCATATTTTTAAGAAAATTAGAGCCAAACTTAGAAAATTAGAATAATCGTACAATCACCGTGATTATGGTCTGATCTTAGTTCATATTAATATAGATACGCTAAAAAAATAAACGAACAAGATGTGTTCCTTGCCACTTGTCGATTATCTAAAATTAATCTAAATACATTGTTACGAGATTTCGCGGATAATGTGTAATACTAAAATATTCTAGCCACGGAAATCACGGTCTACGTATACATCTCGAGCGATGTTAGTAATTTGCGAGTGCTTAAACTTTTGGCCGATAGAGTAATTTTGGAGCAACTGTGGTTATTCCGTTGTGGCAGCGGGTGTATTATGTACTCTGTTACAATTTTCTTTTCACCCTATCTGTCCTGGTAGTATACTGGTGGACGGTGTAGCTCAAAGACTAGGCAACAACCATTCCTCCCGACACTAAGCTCTTTTTATGGCCGCGCAAACGTTGCTCTGACCCATTGTAAACTATTTTGTAGCTTTCGCGCGTGCACTCCTTGCACACGTACTTGAATCTTCTTTCTCTCTCGCTGCGTCGTAGAAAAATTCCATTTCGCGTAACGGCGACTTTCATGTTCAATAGGGCAAGAACATTGACACGCTTGAGGTTTGTGGTTTCGTTTAAGATTAAACAGAAACTCGCGAAACTTTACCTACCAGCGTGATATACGCTCCATTGATTTTTCTCACCAATATCCGATCATTTTGAACATTGACAGCTCGTGGAAGCTATTTGAATAATTTAAAATTCTCAGAGAATGCTTTCGAGAATTGTTAAACGAAGGAAATATTTTTAAATTAGGTTAGGCAAATTTTACACTGCTCTTTTTAGATGGTATTTCAATTTTTGCAAAGATAACAGTCAGTGGTATACCTTTTAGAAGATGAGACCTTGATGTTTTTATAATTTCAAAAAAAAAAAAAAAGGAAAAAGAAATTGCAATTGCATCCGCGAAAATTTCACTTCAGTGCATCTCCCTTTCGTATCTCGTTTACCTTGAAATTAGCTTTGAAATAACTCCATCAGTTTGTCGTAGGAAAAATTGATATTCAAAAGCTGAAAAGTTACATTCACACGTCCCGAGGAAAGAAACTGCAACTTTCCGTTCAGCGATTAACGAAAAAATATCTGGGACTCTGTCTCGTTTCATTTTCTTCAATCGCTCGCCTCCGACCGTGGTGCCTCGTTTCAAACTTGGAAACTTTACCAAACTACGTAGCGCGCCTCCCGCTATTTTTCCGCGGATGCATATTACTCTTCTCCAGTGTTGTTCCCGTCTGGCGGATCCGCGACTTCGCTCGTGCTTCGGATAGATGCATGTTTATTGCTGCATTAGCGCGAGACCGTGCCTAGAGGTAAAGCCAGCAGCTGGTAGGATTCCGTTGGTTTACTGGAGGATTTTGTACTCGGCCGCAAAATATCCTAGCCGGAAGATCTGCCCGTCCTGTTTTCGCGCAATCGGAAACAGCCCTAGCCCACCTGAAACTCCCAGGATAATCTATCGCAGTTATTGAATTTAATCTCGTTTTGATAATCGCGAGTAAATTTTCACGCGAGGCTCCAATCTTCTCACCCGTTGACTCTTGGTTATAATCAGTTGTGCGTCATTGATAACTACTAGTAGCTTATGTATGCACATAACCGCAAAAATTCATTTCTCTGCGATTGAAATAATAAAGCGGAATGGAGAAGATAATGATATTCAATTAAATTGTAAATTCCAAAAGTGTGTGATTGTGTGGTTGCCAATGGTCACTTGGGATGTAGAACTATTATTATACATGTTAATGTACATGTACGTATACTGTAATATAATGTACATGTACGTATGTTATATAATACATATGGTATACTTATAATTTTACACATTAATACACATTTAATATAATAAAATGTATAACACTAGATACTCAATAATAGATAACGTACGTTTAATATATGTTTAATAACAATATTAATAATATTAAATAATATAATATAGAATATTTCAGTTGACAAAATTGGTAATACAATATATAACGTTTCAGTTGACGGTGCGAAAAATATTTTTCAACGATCGCGTCATTTCACATTTTTAAATTTCCCGTTTTTTGAAATACTACGAACTCCTTCAAACATTTTCTTTTTTTTTTTTTTTTTTTTTAACGAGAGAACTACTCCGTACTCATCGTACAGATTATACCAAGAAGAAATCTCTGTAAAATCACGTCCGGTTTGGATCCACTATTCCAGAATGTAATACGCAATGCAAAAACAAAGAGAAGGTCCAGCAAGCAAGTCCAGTGTAGGGTCTGAACAGTAGAAACACGAGGAGCAAAACGAGCATCGACCACCGTGGGTATATTATTCCGCAATGGCGGAACGATTAGTCAGGTCACCCCTAGCACCGCTGACACTTGCACGCGCAACCTGCACATGATTAATAATCATAGCTGACCGTCGTTATTGGCGCGGACGTTATCGCCTATCTTCCGCCTATTTGCTCGCACTTTTGAGCGACGATCAGTCGTGACCGTCGCGGCCGTCAGAAATTAATCAGCCCATCCTAAAACACCGTCGAGTGTCTTGACAATTTGTTTCCATCGATTGCTACATAATCGCCCATCTTGCAGACCGTCGGCTTACTCGCGAAAGTATTCGAAGTATTTTGTCACTTGCAATAAATTCTGCAATAAATTTTAACAATTGTAACATACACTAAAAGTAATTTCATAAATGGTGAAAATGATTCAACTAGTATAGTAATGTCGTCCGAAGCTAGTCTAATATTAACTGTTCAACAACAGTAACTTCAACCATCTCTGCTGAATCACCGAAAGCTACTATATTTAAACTAACTTCCAAGTTCCATAAAACAAACTGAATTTACGAAACGATCGAGCGTCCGGGAAGCGTTTGTTTCGTACACGTGACTCAACTGCAGAATATAAGTTCTTTGAACGAATGAACGACCATGGGAGTTGAGAAAGATCGTGTGTTTCGCAAGGCGGATGCAACAGAATCGTGATATTCGGCGTGCACCGGCGACATGTGCGACGCGTTTCTGCAGAGGGACGGCAGAAAGGGATGAATTATTCGTTGTCTCCTGCACTCTGCACCCCCGGACACTGACACCGCGTTGTCCTGTCTGCCGTGTCGACCCTCTGTCGCTGACACTGTCATCTATAACGCGACCATCCACCCACGCACACGTGCGCGTCTCGCTGTTTCTTTTTTTTTTTTTTTTT
>NW_025110579.1:351619-375806 GCF_011392965.1 Frieseomelitta varia
GGAACATCAACGTTCTTACCCCTCTGTTGGGGGAGAAGAAAAAAAAAAAAAAAACTCCGCCATCACGAATCTACGCTGACGGATTGCGAGAATGATTGTTCAGTTCATCGGGAAACTCGTTCGATAATTTTCTTACATTTCTTAAAGAAATTTATTTATTCTATTCTATTCTACTAAATAATTCTATTAAAATAAATTTATTCTATTCTATTCGGAGGGAGCGCGCTGCCATACTTAATTTCTATAAAGTATTATATTATATTGCAACAAAGTACAATGAAACGAAAAGTATTTCTCGTATTTGTAGTATCATTGTCATTTTAAATTCGTCCCATTTTAGTTGTTTCAAACTACTATCTAATCGTCAACGTGCTGAGAAAACAATGCACATGCATCGTTGCATTCTTTCTGAAAGTAAGTAAGTAAAAAAAAAAAAAAGAGCCTGGCTTACGATCAAGAGATACTACACGAAAAAGGAAAATGAAGATAACACACCGTTTCCTTTCGATTACAAACTCCTCTCACTGACAAGCTAATAGTCCTCGGCTCTTCTCCGTCTCTCTCTATTTCCATCGAAGTGATCCACGTGAACGAGGCGAGAGATCCGGATCTCATTTTGAAAGGAGAGAACACGCTAGGCCACAATACACAGCCGCCAAGTCGCTCAGACGAGGGTAGGAAGGTGGTAGGACGAGAGGGGCTTAGAAAACCGGTGGGAGAGCAGCGTTAGGGCGGGTGATTGCGAGCGACGCGTTCCGGGGCGCCGAATATTCAGGAATATCTGAGCTCCGCGTTGCTAATTAATTGGCCCGTAAATTAGCAGGCAACAATGCCGCAGGCCATCGTGTAGCAAAACGAAATCGCCGGCACGCGTGCGTTACGTAAGAATACGCGTGATCTATGCGGTATTCGCGGGGTTCGCTCGCCTCGTCCTACCTGCCGTTTCAATTTCCTCACCCCCATCGTCGCGGGAAACTACCCTTCGACTTTCTCTCCTCCTTCGCTTTTTTCCCCCGATTGTCCGATTGCGAGGAGCACGCGAGGAGAGTTTCCACGAGAGGTGGGATGGCTCGGGTAATTTAGGAAACGCGTGACGTTGTCGTATGTTTGTGCATACGTTTCTTTGTTATTCCGGAAAAATAAGTCGAGAAGAAAGAATAGAATCGTTTCATTTAAGGCTTAGTTTCGGTCGAATTTTGCTAATATAAAGTGCGAATTTGGTTGTACGCGATTATTTTCGAAAATAGATTGACTAGACTGTGGTGGGAAGTAGTTGAATGAAAAGAGTGAGAGGTATATATATTTAGTTTTCATGATCGATTAATTTATTTTAATTCGAATTTGGCTGTATAGTTGAGTGAAAAAAGTGAGAGTTGTATATTTAGTTTTCATGATCGATAAGTTAATTTATTTTAAATTCGTGTAATTCAAATTTGGCTGTATAGCCTGTACGTGATCATTTTCGCAAATGGATTGAATAAACTGTGATGGAAAATATATATTGAATGAAAAAAGTAAGAGATTATATATATTCAGCTTTCTCAATCGTGTAATTAATTAATTTTAAATTCTTAAAAATTAAATTTAAATATTTTTATATATTTTCTCTTAATAAACAGATCAATGCAATAAAATGTTTTAAATATTGAAATATAATATTTCAAATTTCAGGATCTTCGTGATTAATTATGTATCTCTTATACATTTTAATTGTATATGTACGTCTTTTGTCAAATTTGCGCACGATTCGTCTATTTAAATGCTTACAAGAATCTCGATTTCTGTTTCAGACAAGCCAGAAGCATCCAACAGAGTTGTCTTCGTTCCCAGTTCGATCGTCGATGTAATCTTCTTTGGTGAGTCTCCACTTTCTCTTTCAATCCTATTTCAAAAAATCTTGAACGAAGCACAGGCTAGTTGACGAGAATCTTTGTTGTGCGCCGTATAAAATTGACGAAAATCGACGAAGCGAGAAAAGTCGTTCGTCGAGTTTCCTTCAAAAAAAGAAAAATTCAGGGAACACGGTGAGTCGTATTTTAGAAAAAACTCGAGCGAAAATTAAACGAAAAGTTGAACCGCGAAACAAAACGTGCGATCGCTAACGAACCGTAGGAACCGTGACGACTTTACTGAGAGAGGGAAGAGCTTGCAAGAAAAAGAATATCTAAATATCTAGAAAAGAAAATACAAAAACACCCACGCGCTTTTCACATCGCGAGATCTTGCAGCCGTACGTTACAGTTTACGACCCTTTGCAGCTTCAATTCTCCGTGTATACCTGCAGCCGGCAGTCAGATCGTAAAGGGTCGCGAATTGAGTGCACCTGTTGCGACTAGTTGCAGCCAACCTACGCGTCAGTGGATGGTAATGTGAAAACGGGATTGCGACGTTGTCTCGAGCAGTCAGACACGATTTCGTTTTCTTTCGCGTTATCGCGTTGGCTGGCTATTTCGAAAATCGTGAGAGAGAGAGAGAGAGAGAGAGAGAAAGGTTAGATAATTGCACGTGCTTAACTAGATTGTAGATGTTTGCACGTTTATGGGAAACTTGAGTGTGCCACTGCGTGTAAATGTTTGAACTGTGTTGAATTACTGCGATATAAAAATACAATTCAGATTCGAGTCTCTTTAATTTTTAACGTTACGTTGTTAATAATGTAAAATCGTAAAACCTCATTTTAATTGTAAATACATTTTATTTTCTAAGAGCATAGAGAGTGATGGATTGGAATAGAGAAATCCACGAGATTTATTGAGAAATACAAATTAGCTGACAGCAAAGTGTCGATCGAGTTCTTCGGATGATTACGTGTCTAAATAAGCCTAAAATTAGTCGTGTCCTTGCTTCGGCTTTTGAATTTTAGAGAAAGCACTCTGCGCAGTGCTTTCGTCTCGAAGCTCGCTACTTCAATTTCCAAAAAATACGTAGGAATAGCACTGTTGGTCAGTTAATTCCCGTTCGATCGAATTAATCATCGGGAACGCGATGACGAAACAACAAATAACGGATCGACGAGAATCGCACCGATAGAATCCCCGGTGGCTATCAACAAAATTTACCCCGGCGGGGAAGGGACGGTGAGAGATACTCCTCGATTTTTCACGGCGCGGTTTTTCAGCTTATAAGTGCGTTTAGTCATCGAGCGGGCAGATAAGCCTTTTAAGCGGTGCGCGCAAACAGGAACGGGGAAACGTTTCGAACGCAACGAGTAGAAACGTTTTGTCGCGGATCGAACGCCGGCGTTATTGGCTGGAAGCTTGATAAGCGAGAGAGAGCACCGTCGGAGCTGGCCACCACCGCGAAAATCCATCGGCGGCGATAAAAAAAAAAAAAGAAAAAAAGAAAAACTTGATCGCGAACGATCGCGAATCACGTTCGAATCGGCGGTAGGAAATATCGTGGCTTTCGCCGCGAATTGCCTCGATCGAAATTTAAATTGTTCGGTATCTTTCGCGAGAGCGAGACAATTATCAGTTCGAATCAATTTCTTCTTCTTTTTTTTTTTTTTTTTTTTTTTTTCTTTTCCTCCCTCCCTTCGAAAATTTCGCTTTCACGAGGAATGCGAAGAGTTCAGGATTTAATCGCACGTTCGAACGAAAATTTTTTGGACGAATCGATCCAAAAGTTCGGAACTACGATTGTGAGTTCACGCGCAGACGGAGAGGTAATATCTATGAAAATAAATGAAACGGGCGGGTAGATGAATCTCCCTTTCTTTTTTTTTTTTTTTTTCTTCTTCTTCTCTCGCAGGATCGTAGATTGAAATAAATTGAAAAATCTCGGTGTTGCCGCGGATTTAAATTCCCTATTCCGAATCTGTGAATTGATATCGTAACTAAATCGTTTTATTCGTGAAAATGTCGTCGAATGTTTTTTCAGAGATAGACGGGATGAATTAAATAGAGATGGACATATTTGACACGTGAATTTCATCATTTCAAATTATTTTACTACTGTCTTGGAATAGTTTCGATAAAAATTTTCGCATCATGGTAGAAGGAGGGAAATTATTTTTCTTCTATTCATTTACTCAATCGTTTTTTATTATTTAACTCGTTGAAATAAGAGAATTTCATCTTACGGTTTCGTTCGTCCAGTCTTATTTTATTCGCTGAAAGGAAAATTTCTCTCATAGTTTATCGTCGTATTGATACATTTAAGAGACTCAGAGAACGCAAACACTCGAAACCTTTAGACCGTTGGAAACTGTAATGACAGACTCTAGACTCGATCGATCGATAGAAAAGAAAATTGACGGGAGTGTCCAC
The DNA here is from genome assembly GCF_011392965.1 of Frieseomelitta varia. Lineage (NCBI taxonomy): Eukaryota > Metazoa > Arthropoda > Insecta > Hymenoptera > Apidae > Frieseomelitta > Frieseomelitta varia. The sequence goes on from NW_025110579.1 coordinate 355,888, forward strand.
CGTGACGAAGCTTCCTTGACTCGATTTTTCGTGTCCAACTGCGGTCATTGTCTGGCCATTAGCGAGCCGCCGGTCTTTTTCCCCTTTTTGTCGCCGCTGTTGGTCGTTTTTGCACCGGCACCACCGGTGGACGGAACCTCATAGCGTTTCTTGCTCGTTTCTGTCGACATCTCGCGCTGCTGAGTTAACGATTTCTCCCGCGAGAGAATACGCTTCTCCCCGATCTTTTCCAACGAGCGTGCCGATCGAGCGCTTCAATCTTCGCGAATCGATCGGTTTTTTTTTTCTTCTTCTTCTACCTTTGCCAATTCTATTTCGTGTCATCGTCTGCTTTTCTCCTTTTGGCCGGAATCATTCGAAGCAGAGATGTCTCGAGTTTGTTCGTGCAAGATTCGCACGCGAATTTCTCGTTTGTGGTTACCAGTCGCTGCAAGTGCAGCCGACACAGCCAGCCAACAACGATGGCTGATCATTTATTAAAAGCTCGTTCGTACCGGTCTTTCTATCGCTATTATTAGCGTCCACGTGCGCGACAATGAGACGAGTCATGTTCCTTTTAAGCTCGAGATGGACATTCTAACGGGCGATCTCTCGCTCGCCGCAGCTTGAATGTATTTTCGATACGTCCTCTGTTTTGAGAAGACCGTGGATTTTTACCTGTTCGACAATAGATGAAATGAACTTGAAACTTGTTGTAATATTTAATTTCTTGAGCTTGGAATTGTTTTTTTAAAGACTTGAAATTGCACGGTGACCGTGGTCTACGTTATTTTTACGAATTATAGTATAACTGAAGTAGAGTAGAATGTAAATAGAAACGTGCTTCAATCTACGAAGTTGATTGTAAGTTTGTAAAAGTTTACTGCAATTCCCTCTTACGTGTGTATTTTCATCTCATAGTATATAAGTGTTCGTTTTTCTTTTTCTTCTTTAGGATGAGAGTTTCAGATTAAACATTTCTGAAGTTCTCAGATTAAAACTCGCGGAATCAGTGAATCATAAATTCATTCTTACCTTCTGTCTGGAGGTTCACATTTAATTTATTTTTCCACGAGAATTTTATTTTTACACGTGCGATATATTCTTTATGATTGCCACACCCGAAATTGAGCTTATTACGCAGTCTGATGCAAACACGCTACACAATAAATGCGAAAAAAGAAGTTCTGTTACACAGAAATTTTGCTACAGCTACAGTTACATTTTATTACGAGCAAATATTGAACGCAAACACGCGGAACACGTGTACAATACGAATTCAGCATTAAATCACGTAATAGATTGGCCTGAATACAATGTAATGCAACTTGATTGCCCGATACTCAGCAAAATTCTCAAGAAATTCGCGACGTAATAAATTCCGTGTCGTATCATAGCGATGTTCAGTATGCGCCAACGTATTCTAAAACGGGAATGATCTTCGACGAAAATGCCTGCGAACGAAACAGCTACCCGTCGTACTCTGTTATTTACAGTTTCGATTCGCGTTTAATATTTATTTGTAACTTTACAAGATGAAACACTCGCATGTCAAATTGAATCGAACGATTGAAAGTCCTCGTTTCAAAAATTTCGCTTCATATCATCCGGATTTGATTCAAATTGCCAAAAAGTATAAAAGTTTGGTCGGCCAACGGTGTGCTAATGCAACATTTCATTGCTTGACTAGTTCTCCATCAGTTTCTATCCTGTGAAATGAAAAAAATTCCAATTTTGTTAAAATAGATAAATAATCACTCGGTCCTCGGTGGATAACGAGTACATTCATCTTCAAACGTGTACATACCTCTTGATAAATTTATTATTATATATATTATATATATTATATTGTACAAATAGTATATTATATATATATATATATATATATATATATATATATATATAGTGTACATACCTCTTGATAAATTTATTATTATATATGTTATATTATATATTATATATTTATATTTATATTATAAATTACTACGTATGTAACTTTATGTAAAGTTACACTCTTCGAAACCAAGTTATTTTATCGTCGATCGTAAGATTATCAAAAATAAACGTTTCAGAATCTTCTCTGAAATGAACAAATATCAATTGCAATGAAATTGAATGATTTTGTCGAGATTAATAAATCGCTTAGCAGACGAAACATTCGTCGCGATCTCGTTTCCCAACAGAACTCGCAAAAATTCCTTCGATCGTTACGAAAATCACTCGTTACTTGGGGAGGAGGGAGTTTGACTAACTTTTTTTTCGAAAGTTCACCACTGTAATCTAATTTCACCGCACGTACGTCAATTTATACATATACATATATCTGTATATATCGATTTTGAAGTTCGAGAGCTCGTGGCTACAAATTCGGGCGCACACAAACGAACGTACATATATATATATATATATATATATATATATATATACCAACGTTACTACCGGCGCTGAATTTCTTTTTGCATCAGTTGATTCACTGCGATGGCCGGATCGTGAAGCGGAACGCTCCTTTTTTTCCCTCTGTAATTCGCGTTCCGCGTTTCCCAATATTTTTTCGTGGGGGAAGAAATACCACAGCGAAGTTTCTTATATAAATACACACCAGCCGGTCAGCTTCTTACGTTTTACACGAGAATCCCTCGAGCGATTGAAATTGTCAGAAGTCTGACGAAGCGAGGGCACGTGACAAACTAAGAATTAGCATTCATCTTCAATGTGTCTTTTGTCACACGTGAAAGGACGGGAATGTCGAAATTATTCTGTGTACGAAAAAGGACGAATGTTCTTGGAAACACTTACAATAGAAATTGTTTTGGATTAAACAACATTTTTTGAGAGTGGATTTCCTTTTCTTTTGTACACATTTGTCGCTTCTAATTAGCCTGTTTGATCTGAGGACGTCTACTTTATCAGAAAATGCTGAGGATTCTAAATAGAACGATATATAACCTAATGAAATTTCTTTTTAAGAAACTTACAACTAAATTAATCGACACGGTTAAATCGAGAACGTGTCAACGATCATGTAATTAATTGGAAAGAGTTCATTTTAGAATTCTTTGAATCTTCAGGTAGTGTCTAATTGAAATTGTACGGCATTTCAGTTACTTCTTTTCTCCAAATTTCGCTCCTCGACTGCGACATTAATCGGTGATTAAATTCATGGTTCGTTGAACAGATAAAAATTGATCTTCAAAGTAATTTCACCTGAAGATTAGAAGAACGATTTTAATTTTTCCTTTGGTAGAGCAGAACGCGAAACAATATTTGTGCAACGTACGTTTCGTTGTTTGATACATCCGAGCAGGCATGCGAGATATCTTTTAACCGGTGCGTTTATTTCGTATCAGGTTGCCGGTTTGCGCGTACCGTTTTATTGATCCGTTATCGAATGTCAATAAGTACAGTGATTTATACGCGTGTGTCGGGCAACATTCGCGATTGCATTCGCGTCGTTTCGCCGATGAGACAAAAAGGGAGACACCGTTCGGCAAATGAACGGTTTATCTAGTTAATTAGACTTTGCGATCAACCTGTTCACCTAAGCCTTTGGCCTTGTCAGTTTTTTTCCTAAAATGTGCCTTTGTTCCAGTGTTCCATTTGTCAGTGTGTCAATGTTTGACATAACTCACTTGAAAAATCGTTGTATCCTCAGTGTCACAGCTGAATTATTATTTCAGATATGCAGCTTACGTCAGTCCATGTGAAAATATGTTAGCACACACGTATTATTAGTATATATAATATTGTAGTATATATCTGCAATATGTACAGGTATATTGTCAATATATTATTAGCATACATTAGTATCTATTATAAATAGATTACATATTGAAAATCATTTTGCTACCACCGACTATGCAGTTAATTCGGGTTAATGAAGCGAGTGATTGACACAAAGTCCGGCACAAAGAACGCGAGACTGTGCTTGTCAACTCTATCATGTCGAATAAATTCACCGACTGTGATCGCCTTAAAAATAATACCTCCTCAGTCGACCACAACGTTGGAGATCATTCTATAGACAATATCCTATAAAATTGTTGAGAATCTCTGTCACAGTTTCTCTCATAACGAAAGATAAATTCTTCTCTGTCTCTGGATAGATAAATCTACTGACGCTTTTCTCAGCCGAACAACCAGCCTCAACTCAGCCTGGTTCGAAAATTCATTGTAGTCCGGGATTTTTTCTCACATTTGAATCTTTTGCATCCACTCGTCGGAAGCAATCATCAGCATTTTATTTCTCCTCTCAAGCCTCCGTCTTCGCGTGCTCTCGCAATTACGAAAGAAACGAGGCTGTTGGCTTTATTCGTCGCCTCCAATCGTATTCCTTCCACGGACGATAATATCCCTGGGAGAGAGAGTATCGTTACCTCGTACGTTTTCCATACCTTGCTCGCCAGTTTCCCGAGACGTTCCCGGAATCATAGCGAATCAATACCAACGGAATGTTCCACCCACGTTCAAGCAGCGCGCGCTGGAATGCAATATCTCACTGTTGCGTTATATTAAATAAGTTAAATTACACCCGTCAACGAGCCGATCGGCCGCAAATTAATGCCGTCGTCGCGTACGATCGCTTCTCTATCCGCGATAGAGCTTTATCGTCGCCGCCGATTTCGATTCGTTTCATCGTTCGTCGCAATAGCAACATCGTAGGATTTTAATCGAGTTGCTGATAGATTTAATAATTTTTAATTAAGTTAAGCTTGGTATTTTCGCCCGGGGAGAGGAGGTTATGAATTGGAGATTCGGGTAAACACATCGTTGATCGATCTAACCGCAGCTAGGACTGCGTGCGGCTTGGACGCGTGTCCAGATTGCAAATTCCATTCGCAACGCGCGTGTCACAGTTAAAATTCGAACTTCGTGCGAATTTTCTATTGTAGAGTTCGTGGTATTGCGTTTACTAGAAGAGAGGAGCTTCTGAGAGAGGTGTTTCAGGCTTCTAATGAGAATCAATTTCAACGTTCGTGAAATGCAATTCAAATGTAAAGAACATAATTTCAAAAGAATCTACAGAAATATGACTGATGAGTAACACAGCAAATAATAATTATTTTATATTCAGAATATCACTTTAATCACCATCTCCTTCTTCTCTTACTCTCTCATAATGCAATTAATAGTACTTAATATATTTATTTTATTAGTTACTTAGTTATTAGAGCTTCATTATTATATAAATTTGTTTATTTTATAATTTTATTTATTTTATTAATTACCTAGTTTCTAGAGCTTCTTTATTATATAAATTCATTTATTTTATAATTTATATTTATTATAATTTTATTTATTTTATTAGTTACTTAGTTGTTAGAGCTTCTTTATTATATAAATCACGCTATTTGACAACTTCAGATACTAACTGAAATAAATCGTTCTTCATTGAAACAATTTTTAATCGTCACGTTGCTTGTTTATGATCGTGTCGTAATGAGTGAACTTCGACACGACATTTTCATTTCAACCCTATAAATTTCGACGACTTTTCGAGTCAGAGCTGAATCTATATCCGCCAGTGAACGTCGTTACATCGTTACATCGTTTCCCTCGTTTTCCCGCGTGTCGATCGAGTATCGATCGGCCGCGCAACAAAAAAGACACTCTCAGACTCGACTGAAATCATTAACCGTGGCTAATGCATTACTCTCGAGCCGGCAAAGACCGCGCCTCCGGTGTGCATCGACTCGCTCGCGGTATGGTCCGATTAACGTGACGGTGCATCCTTCCCATAAATACACACCGACAACGGGGGATGGTTAGCGAGACGCCGATGCGGTCGCCTTAAATTTGCGAGCTAACGTTACCCTTAAATTCCACCCCCCCCCCCTCCTCCCTCCCGGGGAGCTTAGAGTGCTGTTCTACATCGTGTTTCTTGTTTATCGAACGGCCCGTTTGCCGCGACGATTAATTCGTTGGCTCGTGTCGCGGTTTTGTACCGATATTCTACGAGCCTCGAGCAGAAGCTTCTCTCCTGCTGGTGCTATAGTCACTGCTCTCTCTTTTCTCTTTTTCCTTTTTTTAAGTCGCTCGTTTTGTCACCTTCTCTCCGTGCTACAGTCGGTGCTCTCTCTTTTCTCTTTTTTTCTTTTTTTTTTTTTTTTCTTTTTTTTTCTAAGTCGAGATTTGTCGCTGTTCTCTCCGCTTCTGAATGTTCGTGTCAGTAACGATTTGTTTCGATCGTGAAAAGTTCGAGAAGAACGAAAAGTGAAACGATCTCTTTGAATAACACAGCCCTTTGACACGTTTGCATTGATTAAAGTCGCGTTGCAATTTTGTTTAACAGCAGCTTATTCACATTGTTATCACGTTTCCTCGTTACAAGTATACACGATCCGAGGTTTAACCTAAATCCTACTTAGGCTTTCGCGTAAATATCTCTCGTCTGGTAATCAGCACGGAGTTGAACGGTATCTTCATCGAACAATACGTTCCGGGAGCGACTTAACGCGGCGTTAAATCCTGGAACGACAGGAAATCCCCTCCAAGAAAATTTTCGAGAAAGATCTGTTCAGTTCCTCGTTCGGGAGAAAGAATTTGTGACGTTTAATCGTGACGCAGCGTTTACTTATAATTCACTATCGCGTAAAGTCACTTTAATTGGTCACGTGAAATTTACTTCCATTCGGCATTTAACAATCTACCATTTGGCTTTGCATTTTTTTTTTTCTTCCTTCTTCGTTCACTATTATACTTTGCGTTTAAACGCGAAATCTCTGTTTCATCTTCGTTTTCATTCTCGAAGTTACTGTACATTTAAATATTATACTGTTACGTTCAATTACATTAAAATTCACTTTTTTAATATCCCTCGTCAGTATTATTCAGTAGTTTCTATTTTCTATTTGCCTTTAGCATTTTAGTCGCGTGATAAAAACGTGATGTTAATTATTACACCAGCGCACAGTATATTTACTTACCGTTCTCGAGCTAGGCTATATTTTGTTAATGTGTTTGTTCATGTTTCGGCATTTTTTACTCCAACACGTGGATTTCTGAATAGCTCATGAAATTTATAAGATATTCATTATCATTCGCATAATCGGCAGAAATTTGGTAGTGAATTTTGTTCTGCAAGCGTATTTTCGTTTCTCTTGCGTCATCGTCGAGCAAGATAGGCAAAAATGAATTTTTAATTCACGGAATTAATTTTGTAGATATTCCATTAGATTTAATTAATTATTTACCAGAGAACGACAATGACGTCAATAATTGCAAAATTATTATGCTAATAAAATATAATAATATTATTGTATAGGTTATTGTATACGCGTATCTTATCTTCATTTGTAATAATTATAAGAGAGAAAGTTTATTAATTATTGCAGAGTTTACTCCAATTTGTAATCTGAGATTTAATAATTATTATAAGTAATTCATTTGGTATTTTCCTCGTTTTTTAACTGTTCCTGGTTCGTCTATGAACAATAAAAAATTCCATTGCAATAAAAAGTGTCCAACATGATATTCAACATCTCAAAAAAAGAAATCTCGCGTCTATAAAATTCCATGGAAAATGTTTCTTTGAAAAAGGAAAGTTCTGTTCATTTTGCTACTCTAATTTATTACTTGGTAAATAAAGAATTTCAAGGTTAATCGAACTTAATCGAACAATATTGAAATCAAATCAAATAGAAATACAGAAAATACTCAAGGGACGTAGGGATGAATGAAAATTCAGAGTAGTCTCACGTATGTATAATTTATCCTACTTGAGATCTAATATCAATAATAATTATCGACCGTATAATAATAATAATAATATTATGTGGTGATAGTAATATTAAAAATATTCAAACAATAAAAAAAAGTAGTCTCAGTCCACGTTACTAACCCTTCGAGTGATTAAAATTACCAAAAGTCTGGAAGTTTAGTTGGTTGGAAAATTAAGAGTGCACTGATGTATTCACGAATCTCTGACGAGTAAACTAATTATTTCATTATTACAATACAGTGGTTACAAAATTGATCTGGAAGGGTTGATAATGGGTTGAAAATTACGAAACTTGTGAAAAATAATGTGTGCATAATATCCAAAGACACAGTAACATCTACTGCGTGAAACAGTAGATTCTCTACCCATTTTCCACTCTTTCCGTCGAGAACAATTTACCCAAACATCCGTCGTCCGTCCGCCAATAACGTTCCACCACGAATCAAACACTCGAGAACCAAAAAAAAAAAAAAAAAAAAAAAAAGAAGACCATCCTTGATCGCGTAATAAGAGCGACGACAGAACGTGAAAGAGGAGCGTCAGTGGTTAACGAGAGGGTTGCTCGCCTCTATCTGTCCGCGTGTATCGTCCTCGAGGACGCAGCGTGGTGTGTGCAAGTGGTTCGCGCGGCCGATCAGCGTGACACACGGTGCATCGTCTGCGTAAATAGACGTCGAGGTGGCCGGTGGCACCGGTGCCACCGGTTGCCACTTTGCGGGCAAAAGCGTGCACACGATCGCCGGACGCACGCGCACTCCCGGTTACGTCGTTTTATAGACATCCAAAGAGAGAAAGAGAGAAACAGAGCGAGCGAGTGAAGAGAGAGAGAGAGAGAGAGAGAAAGAGAGAACTAACTATGCACCCTCCTTCGCCCGTGCACCCTTCGTCCAGGTCGTCGATGTCGTTCCTAACCGAGCGAGTGGGGGTACAGCTCTCCTCCGCGAGCTATCCTCCGACGAGGATATCAAACTCAGTCGCAAAGCGTACGCTCGCGCGTGTGTCCGTTCGTTGCGTTCTCTCCGAGCGAGAGGAGAACACTCGCCGCGTGACTCCGATCCGACGATTATCGTCCACGAAGCCCACGGGGGGGTGAATTGTTCTCTCAACGTTCGATAAAGATTCGATCGAGCTTGCTCGAGCTTCGGACTGCTGGGATTTGTTTCGAGGTTTCGAGGTTTTTTATTCGCACATATGTGAGTGATCGAGAGCGAGGAGGTGATCGAGCAACTCGTACGCTGCGATCGTACACTTGGTGAACTTGTTGAGCTTGCTGCTACGATATGAGGTGACTATCCAGGAGGGCCAGGTGTGCAGTAACGATTCGTACGTTTGGTGTAAATTTCCCGTAAGGTTCCTTCTTCGACGGCGTTTTTTTCGAGGCTGTTTCGCGCGAATGGTTGCTCGATGCTTTTCCCGAGAGAATCGATAGAGTTTCGTTGTTTAAAGAGACACGAATGATTTCAATTTCTTTTTTCACCCTCGTTCCCGAGACGTCTGACGTTTCTTTTCGTTTTCGAGGCGTGATTTATTCAAGCTACGGCTTTCTCGTTTCAAACGATTCAACGTTTTCTCGATTGAGTTGCTGGCAGCTGTCAAAAAAAAAACTTGACGTTTCGCAGAAACCGCGAGATGATCTAAATTTGCTTCAAGAAATTTGACTTTTAGACGTTTACTCGACAGCCGATTTGAAACGCCGAGTGATTTACTCGCTTTGAGAGATTTGAGAACACAGCTTGTTCTCCTTTGCACTAATTTCAAGCGCGAATTATAATTACGAAATTTGATATCTCCGCGTTTGAGATGAAACCCACGAGTTGCTCGTTACGTGGAACATTAGCACGCTCGGTTGCTTCGTCATCGTCGTCGCGATAAATCGCCCCCAATCAGCGACATACAATTTAGGATACCGGGGAAGTGCGACTATCACGCTCGATTTCAAACCGTCAGACTCTCGAGAAATGGGAAAGATCGGCGCATACGTTGCGCTTCGGGCTCGCCAGTGGATCTCTCGTCCTTCACCCGGAAAAGGAAAACTGAAGACCACGGTTTCGCGTGCCAGAATCAATAATTCCGGCGGCGGGCGAAGGCGGGACACGCGAAATATTCTGGCAGAGTCGCGAGTGACGCCGGGTCCGTTGTCCCGGTGATCAGAAGCCGCGAATCAATCGGCAGACGCACGCATCTCACGACCCAGATCCGCGTCAATTCCAGACAGATGGGTACTATACTTGGATGCAAGAGCAGCCTCAGTGATACTTTAACTCCTTCCTATACTAACTTGCACTTAAATGTACCGATTCGTACAGTATCGTTGAATACTCGTTATTACTTTCACGTGCCGATGATGCTCAGAAGAGAAGCTAGAAGATAATTCTTGTGCCTTGTGTTGTGAATATCTGTTTTTTTTCTTTTCTTTTTTTTTTTAATATTTTAATATCCATATCGTGAGATCAAAATTGCTCCGTTCGTGAAACAAGATGGTCCGCTGTAAGCTGTTAAAAAATTTATTTTGGTGAAATACACGTTTGAGGTATTGAAACGTGGCACGTTGAATGTACGATAATACTATATCTTAGTAGGTTGAACGTGTATTTTGAAAATGTGGAAATTAAGTTGGAGACTGGGATTGAGAAGATTAAGAGGATTGATAGTTTCATTAACACACGTTGGCGAAGAATATTAATACGCGATCAACAGTAATCGATAATACAAATCGCGAGCATCTCCTCGGATGGAACGTTTTCTCTTTGTAGAAAAAAAAAAAAAAAAAAAAAAACCAATACCAGTCGCTTCTACTTCGATACACCAGCTTGGAAAATATCTGTCGCTTTTTGTTTTTATCAGCGTTTTTTTTTTCTTTTTTTAATCTTTTTTTTTTTTCTTTTTGAGAAGATCGCGCACTCTTTATGAAGAGTGTCTTTGATCGAGCGAGCGTGCCGCTGATCGATCGACAGCGGATTTTTGTTGCACGCGGAACTGCAATTGGAAGGTTGCAGGATCGATTAAAGAGACAGAGAGAGAGAGAGAGAGAGAGAGAGAGAGAGAGAGAGGATTTGTAAAAATGTCGTTGAATGTTTATTGGACGTCAATTTGAAAGCTCGAAGCTCCGAGGATGGAAACGTAATTAACGTCTCGTTGATCGTTTTATTACGAAGCGTAAATCAGCGTGGAATTCGAGTGCGTTTTTTATGAAATTCTCTCGGTCCCGGCGCGAACTTCACCAAACTTGCATAAACGTGGATAATATCTGGAATTTGCAAATGTGATTTTGTAGATACATGTTACTTACAGTCGTTAGATGGTCATCATAAAAAAATGATAAATAAACACGAAGTGAGAGTGTTCGATGGTGAATAATTTTGACGAAGAAGTTAAAAACGTGGAGGATGAATTAAGAAATTATTGACAGCTTAATAAAAAGCTTAATAAAAAGTAGCGATAGAAGAATCGACAGATGAGTGAAAATTTGACTTGATCAACAATTGCAGAAAGCAGGAATCCACTGAGAAAGAGCAAAAGTATTCAACCGAATTACACAGACTGTAACTTTTTGTAATTTCTCGTGGATCCAATATTCGTCCATTTGCGTCCTATTCCACGAAGAACTTTATTTATCTGATTCGTATTTAATTCCTTACGATCTCTCGTTACAATACAAAACTCCGTTTGCTCGAACTGGACTTTTGGTCAATGATCAATCAAACAAATTCCACTGAACTTGGCCTGACGACACGAACGAATAATCACTAGCAGAGAGGAGAGTCAATTTGCCCTTAAATTAAATTCATAGAAGCCCGATTCTACTGTGTGATCGATCAACGTTTAACCCCTTGCGTTGGCAACTGATTCACGGACCATAACGAGTGACCAAGCCGTCATACAATAATTCGTCGCTTTCTTTTTAAAACTCTGGAATAATATCGCTGTAGATAGAAATTAACTAAGAGGTAACAAATTTATTATTTATCTTATGCCGGGTTATATTATTTAAATGTGCTTAAAACCGAGGAAGTGTTGCAAATATTTTGAAGCAAGAAATTCTCAACGTGCGTGGCACGTCATTCCAACGCAATAGAATAACATTTAACGTCTGCTATTCAATTGTGCGATAAATTATGATTACGTATATGATTCGTAATCGTTGCGTATTAACTCGTGCAGTTCAAGCGTTGATAAATATTCCGTAGTACGCGTTACACCACGAATTCTCACGCGTGACGTTTCGTTTCTCTCTGATATCTCGTTGTTTTCGTTTACCCTTCCTCCCCTCCCTTCGCTCTCGCGAGATAAAACATCGAGAAAAATATATATATATATATATATATATATATATATAGGGGACAGGTTAGTGAACAATAGAGGAAATTTTATCTCCGTGCCCGTACGAAAAGTTTGGCGGTTTTGTTTCTCCTGGCTTTTCCATCGGCAATCCGACCGGCTAATTTGCAATTATCGATTTGCGTCCGGGAGCTTTCGTCGGGGGATCGGAAGGCGTGCACAGCCGGTCGAAACGTCGAACACGCTATCCGAGAGAGAGAAGAGAGAGAAAGAGAGAGAGAGAGAGAACAGTTTTATCCGAGCGAATTGGGTCACCGGTATCGTATTGCTAAAAGTTGATCGAGTCGAAACCCTTCCGTTTCACCCATTCATTCTGTCGTTGACGCCGACGACGGAGTCGGTCCCCCCCTGGGAGATCCGCGAGAAGACCCATCTAGCTCTTGGTTTCGTCGTTAGATATGTAACTGAAATATGTAACGCGTCCGTCGCGATCGATTCGGCCCTTTTCACTCCGCCTGTAATGGCCACAGGTTTTTTAGCTAAACTGAAGCTTTAGGAGAATCGAAATGTTGTAGAATTATAACAGTTCACGTCGTATCATTGTGAAAATCGACCGGGGGACTTCATTCAGAATTTCTAATGTGATGTTCAATTTAATTAGAGCTTGAAGCGCGCGTGATTCGATTACGGAGAAACGAGCCGTGGTTGATCATCAAATTTCATGGGATTATTTGACGAGATTCGAGTTAACGAGGTGAAAAAGTTCCCAGAAGAAAGGTCCTGTTAAGAGAATTCGCGCGAAAGCTTTAGATTAGTAAAGATGAATAATATTGATAATAAAATCATCTAAGAAATGGACAAAACGAATCGAAGGGGTCGAAATTCGATCGATGTTATTTTTGAGAAAAAAGAAAAAAAGAAATGGAATTTCGCCAGAATTTTCGAATAGCTTTCGACATATAAATTCCATTCTGTAACATACAGATTCTCAAAGAAAGGGTTGAAAAAAGGAAAAGAACAGAAAATACATCACAATATATATATACACACACGTGTGTGTGTGTGTGTGTGTGTGTGTGTACTTTTGCAAATTAATTCGAAATTGCTTTTGCATTGAATTTGAAAATTGAAAATTCGAACAATTTCACAACCGAATGACCCTCCCCTCTCCAAAAAAAAAAAATAATTTTCATTCCGCATAGGAATGATTCAAGAGCAAAACCAATGAATAAGCAAGTTTGTTTAAAAAAAAACTTCCATAAAACCACGCCAGTCGCCTGTCTGAATCACCATATCTAACGATCATAAATCAGGATCAGAATTAATACATATTCCACGTGGGCTTTATTCCTCGAACAACGTTAAAAATCGTAAATAGCTTGGCGACTTGCTCTCGTCTAAACTAAAGGAGAATCTATCTTCTGATTTATTGAACTATAAATCCACCTGATCGTATATATATATTTCTTGCGATAGAAACTCCATACGTGGCGAAGACTGGATGAAATTCAAAATAATTCGATATAAACTCGCGTTCGATGTTTGTGCGAGGCGACTAGACGCGTTCAACAGAGATAAAGCACTTTTTCGAACAGCTTTCAGAAGAAGTTTGGACCGTTTTGCTGGTCGCGTTATGATCCCATTAAAATTTACAGGCCGGCTGGACCTACGAAACTGGACCGCCATACGAAACCGTTCAAGCAATTTACCAGAGAATTCGCGTTACCCCCGAGGCATATGGCTTCTTCGCGCTTCTGTCTGTCTCCGTTACGTAAACGTTAGATCACGTTGTTACTGTTCCCCGCGTTGTGCCGATTGTCCCACGATTTTCCAGCGAAATCGTCACGATTTGGTCGGTTGATGGCAGAAATAAAGAGATAGACTTGTACGATGAGGTTTAACTAATTTTCGGTGTTTTGATAAAAATGCAAATAAAAAAAATATATATAAAATAATAATATATAATAAAAATTATAAAAAATATATATATATAAATCTTTATATATTATATAAAGATATGTTATATATTATCTCTATATATTATATATTTATATATAATATTTTATTATATATTTATATATTATACACCATCGTCTGTAATATATAGAACGAATTATAGAACGAATTTTATTATATATTTATATATTATACACTATCGTCTGTAATATATTATAGAACACACATTAATAAAAAACGTGACGGCGATATTCACAAGGTATAACGAAAATTTCGTTAAATTGTTACGTACGAGAATATTTCAAAAATTTTAAATTTAACTTTCCAGTAAAAACGTGACGTATGACGTATGAAAGTCTGCGAGTTACGGAAATAATCACTGTTCAAGGATTAAGTTATCAACTAGAACGGCCGACTATTTTACCTTGAATTTCACCTTGAGGATGGAGAGAAAGAATTTCATAGTCGTAGAAGCGAGCCCCGTGCTCTCCCTGCCTCGGCTCTCTATTTAGAATTTCATTTTGATCGTTTAATATTCCACGCTATGCGCAGTATGCCGGTGTTTGCGGCACCCGCCATGCCACGGGGTGTTCTTCGCGCAATCCTGCCATCTACTCCTGGCACAACATCATCCTTCAACTTTGCGAAACTTCCGTTGCAAACATTGTCTACTACGGCTCTCTTAGCCGCCCTCTCTTCTCTCTGTTCGGAAGACACAGAGTGTCCAAGATCTCTCGTGGTATTTCCAGCAAAATAAGAAGTTGATCTAGGTTATGTTATTTTTCATTCGAGGAAAAGTCCTGGACTTTATCTACTAAAAGTGATGAAACGATCTCACGCAAGTTCCTTTATATATATATATATATATATATTTCTCGTGTTATGCGATATAGAAAGCTCTTTAACAAACTCGAGATTCGTCGCGGGTCGTCACCGCGTTGACGAAAAACAACCGAGGTTCTCTTTCGTGGATTTACGAATACTAACTAGTCTATTTCGAATCTTGATCTGTGCGGTTAACCAGAAAACAGGTTAAACCAGATGTTGGCTAAATCCGTAGCGTTTGGCGACTTTGGCCGCGACTTCAAAGCCGCGTAACTCGCGTTGAACATTGTCTAGAAAGCCCAAGTTGCTTCCCGATCGAGGAGCCGTACTCGATTGGATCGAGGTACGACACTTGGTTCCACTCGTTCTTTCCTTTCTCTACAGCGAGACTTCGACAGCACACGCCCTTGTTTGCTTGTTTCCATTTCGTTTTCGTAATATCGAATTTTAATTGGACGTGAAGCAATTAAAAAACAGATTTCGAGTAAAACGTTTCTCATTGTCGTTAACAGGTGAAACAAAAAATACACACACGCACATACACAACGAAACAGTTTGCTAGTTGAAACAATTAACGCCAGTTGAAACAAATTTTTTGAAAAATACACGCTAGTAAATTGTTACGGTAATATATCTGACGATAAAAGTATTAAAAAAGTATTCAATATCAAAAAATTTGTGCTTTTTTTCTAATCAAAAATGTTTCTATTAGGCTCGTGTATTTTAACATTAAGGGCTGTAAAAATCTGTAATTGACGATTCTCGATTATGTTCTTCACTCTATGATGCTTACGAAACTATTCGAACATTGGTGGAAAGTTTTATTATAGTTTTATTTATTAAAGTTTTAACTTTATAAAGTTTTTATTTATTAAAGTTTTAACTTTATGCAATTTTTATTTATTAAAGTTTTAACTTTATACAATTTTTATTTATCAAAGTTTTAACTAAATAAAGTTTTTATTTATTTTAAGTCGATAAAGTTTATTATAATTTTATTTATTAAACGTGTGTGTGACATTAAAACATTTTACTAATACCGCAATGGGATGCATTGGTTGAAAGTTACAAGACATTTAATACGAGCAGGTACTCACAAAAAGCGCTTAAATTCATTTTGTCAGTAAGCCGCAATATAAATATTTAAAAAATGCCTTAAAACCTGATTTTTACCAAATTTTGATCAAATATATATAGCGGTGAACGAAAGAATGTTGAAAATCGTCTACGTCCATGGATAATGTATATACTTTTTCGTGAGTTTCACTTCGTGATCCCTTCCCCGATGCTCGAACAACCTAAACGCTGTGACGAACCCGCGTGACGAACGTGTTAATTCGACCGCTAAACAAGAGAGTCGACGAAATCGATACCGGTGCTCTCGTTAGTTCTCCTAGCTTTAAAAAAGACAAAAGGAAAGGAAAGGAACGAGCAACAGAGATCGTCGCCGGTGTAACCAAGTTATCGCCAGTTTCTCAAACGTCAGAAACACTCGCGGGTAAATTCGGCCGCGTTCGATCCCTTTTCCACCCCTCTATCATCCCTCACATCACAGACGAAGAAGAAAAGAAACAGAGCGGAGAGAAGAAGAGGAACAAAAAAAAAAAAGGAGATCGTCGCGTGACAGTTGGAGAACAATTTGTCGAATGGGAAATTCAATGATCGTGATCCTCCATCCCCCCATTGTCTGGGAAACGGAAGCTCGCGGAGCTCGCAGGAATTGCCGCGCCATTTTCCAGAAACGGTAACGAGTAAGCTTCGGCTTCGCGGCGAATCTGTCAGCGTTTATGGCAGTGCTCGATCATTAATCAACCGGTGGGGAGGGGGGGGAGAGGAGGAGATCCTGGCAAGGGAATCCCGCCAAGAACACTGGCAACCATTAAGTTTCATGTTCCGCCACCTTCGCCCCAGAACAATAAAACTGTCGGATTGGCGGAGCGGGGCGCGTTCACGCTTGATTGAATCATTGCGCGGCTCGTCTGGATGCTCGAGATGACGGCCGGAAATAAACGGGCGCGAAACGGTCGAGTAAATCTCGCCCGTTCCGCCGGCACGTTTATCGTCTGATGTAATCCCCATAATCTTCGCGAAATTAATAACGAGACGAAGACGACTGTGAAAAAGTGTTAGCGCGACGCTGTATACGGGGGATGTTCTGTATGATTCCTCGTGAGGGAGCGTGCGTCGAGATTTCATCGTTTCCGAGAGGATAATTTAATTGGAATTACAGGCTTGTCAGAAAAAAATAATTAATCATTTCTTCGTGCAAAAATAGGTCAGAAATAGTGGAGCAAAACTGCTTTACTCGAAGCTTCATTTTTGAATAAGACATTTTGAATAAAACTCTGAGCAGGTACGCCTTGATACTTGATAAATTTTCAAGCTCGGCTTTTAATTTTATTCTACTTAACATCCTCGACTTGTTCTTTCATCTCCTGTTTTACTTACTACAGAATACCTGTATTACGATGATTATTAACATATCATTATCGTTATCTGAAACGTTGCAATGAAAGATGAACGATTTCTCTGTGGTGTCCATGTTGTTTTTCTTTTGGCGGGAGTTGTAAAAAACTTGTGAACGTCACAAATGGAGTAGCACGTTCTTCAATGTACTGATCGATGCTGTTTGACATTCTCTATTGAAAAGTACCAATATGTATGTCAGAAATGTCTGTCCTTGTTATTTCTTCTGTTATGTCGTCCCTGTATCTCGTGTGATGTCATGAACGAGATGAGACGATGGACGTTTTCTAAACTCTCACGAGTTACTACTTGAATACTAAATGATAAATCGAGTGAATATTCAAGTGCTAATAATTTTCTGACGAATTTTAGGACGAATTAGGTTTAAGTTAGAATACATAGAAAAACATACGATTCCATTTAAAGAAGAATCGAAATTGATTTTCCGCAAGCCTTCATTTTCACATTTTTCGCTTCGAGTAATAAATCAAAATGGCACTTTCACATTTTTCGCTTCGAGTAATAAATCAAAATGGCATCAGATCGGTGACAATTTTTATTCAAATTCTACTTCCTTGATTACTTGATCGCAATAAAATATCACCCAGTGAATTGGTAACGATCTAATTAAAGAATTCCATTAAAGAGGTAAACTTCGTCGTCTATCATTCCCTGAAGAAATAATAGGTACGGTTAGGTTATAAACGTTGGGACAGGCGAGCGCGATAATTGAGAATGGACCGGAGTTCGGGGAGTGGCGTTTTTCCTAAAACGAGCATCGCCCTCCACGCTATGTTTAGTATTATAGAAACGGGCCTGTGTCTCCTTGCTAAAACGCGTCATCTGGCTAAACTTGGAACTTCGACTTTCGTCTGGCTTCCGTTGTACGTCGCTCCGTCGTACTCCACCATTTTTGTTTTACTGTTTATGTAATACTTCGCGCGAATATCGCCAGTATTTTTAGAAATATGCAGGCGCTTTTCTCGCGCGCGCTCGATCCGTCAAACTTTCGCCACTTTCTCGATTGGTTTTAATTCGACTTGCGGAAAGCTGCGAGTCGCTATTACGAATAAATCTGTCTTTCTCGCGGCTTTGCTTTTGTTGAACGTTTAGTGCGTTTAGTGGCGTTTTATTCGGTTCTCGATCTCGATGACAATTTTTGGAATTATTTTATATATTAATAATTTATTAATTTTTAATAAATAATTAATCATTAATTTTTATATTACAAAATAATTATTAATCATTTTATATGTTATTTTTTATGCAATAATTGTTATATTTTAAGACAGGAGAGAGGCAAGTTTGATTAAATATCATTTTGTAATTTTTTCTCATGTGTTTCTATATTCGTTTCATTAACAGAATCGTGTGTTTCCTCTTATTTTCGAACATCAAACTAAATTTTCCTAAATGAAACAATATTCTTTACGTGTGAAATTATCTCTCGTGCTGGCAGTATGGCAATTATTAAAACACTATGAGGAATCATGATATTGCACGTCATTGACTTGTAGAACACGTTCTGTTTGATACTCGTACGGTGGATAAATGCTAAATAGCTAGGCCAGGTGTCTATTCTTCGGCCAGACTTCGCACATAGTCCACGTTACCTTAAAATAATTCTCTATTCACTATTTTCATCTTCCGCCATGCTCTTGAACGTTTTCAATAGATGCTTTGTTTCTACATCTCCTTACTCTCTTCGCTTCATTGTTTCAATTATCTTCAGCTCTCGTGGTTTCGTACGTGCAAGCCAGAATTACCGTGTTTCACGATCCACTTATTTATTATAGTGCCTGTTTCCGTGGAATTTACGGTGAACGTTACGCGTAACTCTTCGTTTGAAAATCCATTGATCCTCGCTTTTCCAACACAATTTGTCTCCCACAATTAGTGACGAATCGATGCAGCTGACAGAACAATGAATACCCGTTCATTTGTCCTTCGTTTTCTTTTTTATCTTAATTTTTATATTTCTTATAATTTAATACAAACAAGATTAATACAAAAAACAGAGGAGGATTCACCTTTGTCTGGCAGATGCTGGATCCATCTTTAATCAATATAATAATATAATAATAAATTCATGAGAATAATAATTATCATCATAATTGTTATCTTTTAGAAAAAAAGTTAACAATTGTTATCTATAAGAAGAATATGTATCCAATGTACACATTCTAACCTGTAAGTTCTATATTTGGAATATTTTGCTATTTCGTTTCGTTTGAGTCCAATATCCACCATTCGATACTTAATTTAATCCATCTTTGTACAAATATCATCTTTAAATATGATCTTTTAGAAAAAAAACATTAATAATTGTTATCTATGAGAAAAAGAGAATATATATCTGTAGATGTACATTCTATATTTGGAATATTTCGTCATTTCGTTTGGGTCCAATATCCGCCATTCGATAATCAATCTGATCGATTTTTAAATATTATCTTTCAGAAAAAAATTAATAATTGTTATCTATGAGAAAAGGAGAATATCTGTAGATGTACATTCTAACCTATACGTTCTATATTTGAAATATTTCGTCATTTCGTTTGAGTCCAATATCCGCCATTCGATAATCAATCTGATCCATCTTTAAATATTATCTTTCAGAAAAAAATTAATAATTGTTATCTATGAGAAAAGGAGAATATCTGTAGATGTACATTCTAACCTATACGTTCTATATTTG
>NW_025110579.1:376038-426028 GCF_011392965.1 Frieseomelitta varia
CTTTCAGAAAAAAATTAATAATTGTTATCTATGAGAAAAGGAGAATATCTGTAGATGTACATTCTAACCTATACGTTCTATTTTTGGAATATTTTGCCATTTCGTTTAGGTCCAATATCCGCCATTCGATGATCAATCTGATCCTTCTTTAAATATTATCTTTCAGAAAAAAATTAATAATTGTTATCTATGAGAAAAGGAGAATATCTTTAGATGTACATTCTAACCTATACGTTCTATTTTTGGAATATTTTGCCATTTCGTTTAGGTCCAATATCCGCCATTCGATGATCAATCTGATCCTTCTTTAAATATTATCTTTCAGAAAAAAATTAATAATTGTTATCTATGAGAAAAGGAGAATATCTTTAGATGTACATTCTAACCTATACGTTCTATATTTGGAATATTTCGCCATTTCGTTTGGGTCCAATATCCGCCATTCGATGATCAATCTGATCCATCTTTAAATATTATCTTTCAGAAAAAAATTGATAATTGTTATCTATGAGAAAAGGAGAATATCTGTAGATGTACATTCTAATCTATACGTTCTATATTTGGAATATTTCGCCATTTCTTTTTGGGTCCAATATCCGCCATTCGATAGTCTATCTAATCCATCGTTGTACAAATATCTCAAAAGAAAAAGAAAGAGAAAGAAAAATCGAAGGAAATCAACGGAGAAAGTTAAACGACTCCTTTCGATTTTTATATAAAGCAATCGGCAGACTGTCGGTCCGGTCGCAAACGAGGATGAAAACCATAGGCCAGATAGACAAAAGGAAGGCCAGGCGATTTCGCGGGGGAGGTTGGGCTACGAGACTGGGTGATATGAAGGCCGAAACGAGAAAAAAAAAGAAGAGAGAGAGAGAGAGAGAGAGAGAGAGAGAGAGAGAGAGAGAGATAGTGAGAGAAACGTGGAGGGAGTTGCAGCAGAGCCGTAGAAAAAAAGATAGAAAAGAACGAAACTCTTCGGCTGCGTAGCTTTCTCATTATCGCGATTGTTCCACGATGGGTACCGGTCGACAATGGGCGACACAGTTTTTTCGTCGTGGAAGAAAGAACCGCGCTGTCTCTCCTTTTCCTTTCTTCTCTTGCCTGTCCTGTCTCTCTCTCTCTCTCTCTCTCTCTCTCTCTCTTTCTTTCTCTCTCTTTGTTTCTCGTTCTGTTTTCTCTTCCTTCTGTTTTTTCTTTTCTATTCCTTGGGCAGGCTCGTCTTGAGTCGCTATAGTTTCCATTGTGCCACGGAACGTAGGTAAAAACAGGTCTACAAAGCGTCGATAGTAGGTCATCGGCTGGTCGTTGTTGGTACACGCGCTTATTTATTTCCTCCCTCTGTGTGTGTGTGTGTGTGTGTGTGTTTCTCTCTCTTTCTCTCTCACTCGTCCTCTTCGTCTTCATTTCGGGTAGGTAGACTCCTGTTTTTGGGTTCGAGAGCGTCCCGGGCGAGGGTTGACTAATTAAAATCGCCGGCTAAATGAGGAAGAGGTAGCAGTAATCGCGCCTCCGCCTGGGGAATATCACGCTTTCGCGAATTCTGTGTCGGATTATCTTTGAATTCGAAGCGTTCGAGGCTTCGAGAGTCCCTTTGAGTCTCTCTCTCTCTCTCTCTCTCTCTCTCTCTCTCTCTCTCTCTTTCCCGATTTAAGAGGGCCCGCGGAAGAAGCTAACTGATTAAAATCGTGGGCCAAGCGGGGAAAAGGTAGCGGTAATCGCGCCCTCTGCTTTAGAGAATATTACGCTCTCGCGAATTTTGGATTGGATCGTCTTTGAACTTGATGTTTCGATGTCTCTCGTTTTTCCACTTGACTGTTAAAATTAAAATCGTGGCCAAATGAGAGAAAGGTATTAATTGCGCCTCTGTGATGAATATCAGGCCCTTGGCAATTTTCAATAAATCCTTTTTAAGCTTGAAATTTTTCAGATTTCGAGGCTACGAAAAAATCGAAAATTGTAAACGAATGAGAAAAGATTAATCGTGCTCCTGCTGTCGAACCGAGTATTCTCCAGTTCTCGAACTGTACCTTCTAAATTGTGTTCCAAATTTAAACTTCGAAGTTCGATTTTGGAGCCGCAGCAGATCTTTTTTTGGTTGAAGATGATCCACGAGGAATTAACTAAAATTGCTGCGATATCGCATTGCTAGTGATTATCGATATTAGTAATTTCAGTCAGGTATCATTTCACACATATTACTGATTCCAATCAGACGTTAGATACTAGTAATTTTAATTAGATATTTTTGAATTTAAAATCTAGAATGATTCCATTCTCCAATTTCATTAATCACGATCCTGCTACTAAATATCTCGCCCCAAGTTGCCGATTCTTCGATTAGGCGAGCTCTGACGAGTTCGAGATCTCCGCAGGTTCCGTGATATCCTGTTCTTCGCAAAGTCAACCGATAAGGGTTGATCTTCGCGCTGAAATTCTATGTTCTTCTCTGCAACAGCGCGTTTGTTCAGGACTCGTTAACGAAATAATTCGCAAACTAAGTTACTCGTGTCGCGGCGTATCAACTTTCCGCGCCTCTTCCTCCTCCTCCTCCTCCTCCTCCTCCTCCTCCTCCCACCTCTGTGTTTTACAACGAAATCCTTTTCACGCTCCCTTTCCCCGTTCCGGATTAACCTTTATGCCCCCCGGGTTAGAGAATTCGCCGGCAGATTCCAGCATACGCGCGCGCGCCACCATGAGAAAAAGAAAGCAAACTGTAATTTCATTCCGGTGATAAAAGTGCGACGCGTTTCGCAGTTAGCCGAGAGCGGCGTTAACCTTCTCATTTCGCTTTTTCATTTCAAGCCTGGCCACCGCGGTGTTGAGAGGCTTGTAATTATACTTTGTAAATCTGCGATAAAATTCATTGGACACGCGTGGACATTGAAAAGAAAAAAAGAGGAAGAAAGGAGAGAAAGAAGCTTTCTCGGTTATGATCTGGTTGTGAACGCGATATTTGGGTTGCTCGCGAAAGCGTTTGAACGTTCATAGGAATGAGGTTTGAAACAAATTTGAAACTATGTAGAAATTAGAAGATATCGTATTACAATAATATTTGTAATTCAATAATATTGTTATAATTTAGTACGATTTTTATTACACACACAATTGTTATTAATACGAATACCTCGAGCAGAATTATTTTCCAAAGTAAATCAATTGAACGATGTTGAAGATCATTAAACTTGTGAACAACTCCACTTTCGCGAATATTCGCCGTGTTAAAATGTACTCAAACTTGAAAAAACGCGGAAAAAATGTATAAAATCTAAAAGAAAAAAAAAAAAAAAAAAAGACAGAGCGACAGTCGACCATACGATCAATTAAAACGCGGCGAGAGAGGTATAAATCTAAATTAAAATCGTAGAGAGAGAGAGAGAGAGAGAGAGAGAGAGAGAGGGAGGAAAAGAAAAAAGGTGACTCTGTAGAGAAAATGATAATGGGGATGGTGAGGTACATACACGCGGAGGAGAATTATGTCGCGGAAATGTCGAGAATCTGTCGCGCTCGGTTCCCGCCGGTGAACCTGAAAAACAGCCGTCGAGGAGGTCGAGAAGACTCGCCGAGACACAACGACGTCAACGAACGAGCAGACAAGATGAAAGGGATGAAATGGTCTCGTGACGCAATCAGTGGCGTAACTCGCCCCGCGGAAAAGGTCCTTCCGCCGCGAAAAAATCCCATTCTTTCGTTCTTTAGAACAGTCTTCGTAAAACGTGGACGATGCTGCGTACAGGGTGTGTCACTTGACTGCCTACAATCTCTAGAAGTTCGTTTGCGTTGTGTGGTAATTAGTTTTTTTAATTTTTTTACTTTTCTCGTGAGATGTGTCTTAAATGTCTTGAATTGGAGATGCAATTGAATTTTGTTCAAATAAAAGTCAAAAGCAAATGTGTTTCTCGTTGAATTGAAGAGTAGATTTTTTTCAATAAACGATTCACGAATAATTCTTCAGTTTCCGAAGTAACATTGAAAATTGAAGAAGTATCAACAAAACGTTCATTTGTTTTATAACTTTCGTACGTCAAAGCAGAGTAACAAAAAAATTAACAACTATATTACACGACTCTCTTAATGTAAATACAATTTTTATTTCAAATATTTTTCACATCTGTGACAAATGGATTTTGAGTAATTTCAAGTGACTCACCCTGTATATTTCTGGGCAGGTAAGAAATTCATTCGTTTCCATACTGCGCGGAGCAAAGGGCGTTACTACTTTCCAGTGATACGGGTCAACGCTAAGTACGTAAATCGTCGAATAATATAATATACCTTAACACAAAATAATATAATTTTTAATGAAGTTAGGTATGATCGAATTCTTAACGTTTACAGTCTTCCTGAATATTATTAATATTAATCACATTAAATAATATTAACAATGTTATTATATTAATAATTTAATGATATTAATCAAATTGATGATTAATTTCAATTAATAACATTGGAAATTTATTAATCAAATTCTTTTGGAAATAGTTTAATCAAATTTCGATAATATTCAAACTATTACAATTATTTTAATCAATTTCTTATTTTTTACTTCAGTGTGATCTAAGACATGTTATAGGAGTATGTAATATACTCAGAATATAAATTTATGTACCTATATAAGAGTACCTATATTTTTTAATAGTAAATTTAATAAAAATTTCATCATCGAGGGGTTAATTATAATTACATGTCAACTTTTTCAGTTATTAATTATTAGCAATGTGAAGGAACAAAGTCTCCGTTGTATAGATTATTATATAATTTAGTTAGAATATTATTATATAATTTACATGTACTTATATTATATAATTTAGTTAGAAAAGTTTCTTCCAATCTTCTAAATATTTTACAACCCAATAAAAATCTGTGATCTGTGATCTAATATTATCAGATTGAATGATAAATTCATTCACACACTTCGCAAATTAAATGTTACATATTTAAAGAAATATTACATATTGTGTTTATTCATAGAAGTTCATTCATACATTATATAAAATTATACTCGTTTATTCCACCACTCTATATGCTTCTTGCCAAAAAGTTCGATTGCTATATTTCTCAGATCATTTTCACAGTATGCTTGAATCTGCATGTTAAATAGTGACGCGGTTATATTTCAACTTGTCATTTTAATTATTGCAGTTCAACTGTATGGTCCCGGTATAACTTGAAATTTACGAGTCGACATAAATTTCGACGTGAAAATTGGAATGATCGACGATCGAAAAGTTTGGACGGTTGACAATTCCTCGACTTCAGCGGTTCGGACAACCGTTTTACCTCTCTCGTTGCGCGGCGTCTTTATCTCGGGCGCGAAAAACATCGCTCACGTTTTTCCAACACAGCTCTCTCGCTCATTTTTCGATGTTTTGCGTCCCCATCCCCAGCCGCGGCCGTTGCTTGCATCCCCTTGAAGACAGCGAATGGCACACGGTACATGCAACACGATCCCTTTGTTGGCGAAGAATGAAAAAGTCTGGCGTGTATTGCTCCACTGAGCGGTTCGTGGCTACACAAGGTACATTAAAAGATTTTCATCGGGGATTTCTCTGCTATCCCGCGCGCGTTCCCCGGCGTCGACAAACGAAAAAAGAAAAAAAAAAGAAAAAGGGAAAGAGAAAAAAGAAAAGAGAGAAAGAGAGAGAGAGAGAGAGATTTCTGTGAAATTTCTGCGTGTTCGTTTGCGGTTTCATCACTAGAAGCAGAGTAATTACATCTTGTTTTCTTGTACCGCATTGAATTGATCCAACCTGACCTGGGATCTATGGTTTCGTCGAAATGATCAACGAAAATTGCTTCTCCTTTCTTGATTTTTCTTCAGCGTTTGCTGAATTTCGTGTCAAAATCCAGAACAGTTCAACTATTACTAGAATGATATAGAAAGCGAGAATGTAAAAAGAAACGATTTAATATAAATAATGATATTAATATTTAGTATAAAAATTTGCCTGCTATTATCCGTATAATAATAATAATAATAATAATAATATATTCTTCACTAATTATTGTAACGCTTATTATTATCCATTATTCGAGGATTAGTCAACAATTTTAATACTATGAAAAATCGTAACGTTATGTGTCGCGATTTAATAAGAAGGAGAGAAAGATACCTCATTAGAAAATTACACTGTGTTTATTGTGAAAATAATTTGCGCACTTGCGTACTTGCTTTTCATGAATATTGTACAGCGTAAAAGTGTAAATTTGAAACGTCGCTGTTTGAAAAGATCGATCCAAGGATTTCGCGGTATCATCGGCACGTAGTGTAAGAAGGGATTAAATATTTGGCGGATGTTCAAATTGCTGGATCCAATTTGGCCGCGATCTGTGACATTTTCTCTCGCGTATTCTTCACAAATGGAGATTTTCGATAAATTATTCGGGGATGTTTCCAACGGGCGATCGTTCCACGAATCCCCGCAAACAAACTTCCCTCGGCAAGAAAAACTTGGCTTCCTCGGGAACGGAAGATACATCTTTGCGAATACGCAGTGCAGTCGACGGTTTTCGAAACCTTGTAGAAATCACGGAAATATCGCGTTCTTCCGCTTCTCTTGCGAGGGGACGAGTTTAAATCGACTTGGAGGGAATTTATTTCTTACGTGTGTCATATACAAGCAGTCACGAATTTCATACACTTGTACGAATTCTACTCACTTGTTAATTCACATTATATTATATTTATTCTAAAGAAATCGTAATAAAAGGAACCGTTCGATTCAATTGTAAAAATGGAAATTTCTGTGAAAGATTAGTCATTGATAATTGTTTGTGACATTTCTGGTATCTATTGAGTTTCGCGATGAATTGAGTTGCTGATGACCTGTTTCAAGGAGAAACAGCGATTTTAAACGCGTTCTAAGCTACTAATTTATTTATTGTGTTAAAGTGAAATGAGTACATCGTTGAATGAAATCTAAATTTAGTAAAATTTAGTATAAATTTCCAATGAGGAAAATTATATTAATCTCAAGGCACAGGTTGCAGTTGCTCAGACATTTAAAATTTTATAATATATATTATATAATTATATATATAATATAATATAATATAATATTATTAAATTATTATTAAATATCATTAAATTATATATATTATATATAAATACGTAACTTTTTGTTTTAAAAGTATTCTGAAATTCAGCGACCAGTAGCTTATAAATGATCCAAATCATTCCTTTTCTGTTTGAAATTTCACAGATAGATAAAACCCAAGCCAAGAAATCGTTCGTTCATTCAGAGGAAATTATATCTTATCAAATTAAATGACTTGACAGTATCAGTCGGAGATTAACGAACTTAATTACTACCCACGAAACATTCAAAATCGTTCCTTTTTTTTTTTTTTTTTACTTCAAACATCTTCTCAGTAATTCACTATAGATAGAATTCGGGCTCAGAAGCTGTTCGTTCTCTCGCAGCAGAAACAAGAGGATGATATATCACTCTAACCCTTCTTTTTCTATCAAAAAAAAAAAAGGAAGAAAAACAGGAAGGACTCATTGACACGATTCAAAGTCCCGGCGTGTACGAAATTAAGTGGCACGTGAAAGCATTCCAACGCTAGTTGGATGTCGGGGTCAAGAGGTGAAAGCTCGCGCTCCCCTGTGTTACGATGCGTCGCTGTTGAGCTTAAGCCACGCTCGAAAACGTTTACGCCCGTTCGAACATCCTTCCACGCTCTGTCCTTTTTCTTTTTCCTCTCTCGTCTTTCTGCCTCATCTTCGCGAAAGAATCTCTCGCGATTTAATCAGGTATTAAACGCTCGCCGGCGAGTTCGATATAAGCGTTTTACTTAGAACCGGAGAGCGTCTTCCGGATGCGCTTCGGCTGCCTTGCGCACGGAAACCAGCGTAAACCAAGGGTCTTCCTCGCCCTCGAAGAGATAATTATTCTAATTTCCAGTGGAAATCTGGCCCCGACGTTTTTCTGCTGGCCGTTGCTCTATCTAAATTTACTCTCTACTTATGATAGCAGTCGGGATCTGGCGGGATTGCTCGCCAGCCAGCAGCTAACTCTTTCTTCCTATGAAATATTAACGTTAATCGTGCATACAATACTGAAGTCGGGATTTTGTAGAGCAGTATTTCTTCCGCTTCTTTCGAGTAAATATTTTATTGATTTCGTTTACACTGTCAACTTATGTTATATGTCTGTAGTATTTAATTACATGTTCAATTTATATAAAATAAAAATTTATGTTAGTATTAATATATTATATAAATATATTAGTATATTTAATAAATAAATTTATATAATTTATATAAAATAAAATTTATTAATATGTTAAATAAATATTAACATATTTAATAAATAAATTTATATAATTTATATAAAATAAAATTTATTAATATATTAAATAAATATTAGTATATTTAATAATCAAATTTGTATAATTTATATAAAATAAAATTTTCTGACTTGAGGCTTCGTTCCTGAGTTTGTAAAATTTATCGAGTACATTCAAATTCGCCTAATTCTAAACGCGACAGAAAATAATAATCGATCACACGTATACATATGCAAAAGTAAGTAGATAATTTTGCTAGAAAACGTACGTTTCTATGCACGTATTTTCTTTTCTTTTGTTTTTTTTTTTTTCATTGGAAGCAGTATTTAAAGAGAACGGCGATTTTAGCCACGTAACGATGAAACTGTATTTCGCGCATGCATGTATAAATAAGGCACGCGGATAATAATTAGTTCGGTAATAACGTCGCGTGCCCGAACGAACGTTTCTATCCAGAAAATAATCGCGGATGCACGCCGCGTTCATTCCACGCAAACTACGATAATTGCGATATTAATTAATATCGAGCGTACGTCCATGGACACTGATTTCGTTTCGTCGTTTTCTGACGTTTCTAATTAAGTGCTCGCTCTTCGCGAAGCAATTGCTGTTCGAAATTGCGGGCAATTTTAGTATCGCGAAAATGTTACGTTTCTCAGAAAGTTGAAGCATAAATTGGACATTGTTTCGTTAATCTGAGTAGAGTGAGTTAAAACGTAAATTCAAAATACGAACATAGAGACACGTTCGAATGTAGAGATAAAATTGTTTGGTTAATCGAATTTTTTCAGTAGCTTTAAGTTACTTTTTTAGTAACTTATTCCGACGTCTTCTCTCGACTTCCAAAGTAGCTATATTTCTTGATTATTATATTTCAGTGTTACGTATGTGTATATTTCAGTGATATTATATATCACACACAGATAATAGACAGCAGAAAATTCGTAACGCATTTCTGTAGAATTATATAAAATAATATATAGAATAAATAGAAGATATAAAAGAATAATATATAAAATATTTATATTTTACATTAAAAAAATATTATATAAATGTTTCATATATAAAATATATATTATATTATTTTATATATAAAACATTTATATTTTATATTTTAAATTTTATATTTTATATAAATGTTTTATATATAAAACATTTATATGAATAAATCACGATGATCCTCTCTGCAGCAAGATTACAGAAATAAATAAATAAAATTTTCACAATTCTAGAGTCAACAATCGCGCGAAACTCTCGACAAATCGTAAGAGCGTAACGACGTAATTTCTTTTCCCATCCAAAAAAAAAAAAAAAAAAAAGAAAACATTCTCGCCTATCGCGAGGAAAAATAAAAATCATCTAAAAATCGCCGTGAAAATCGGTGTGCTTCGTGCAATTACGGCGTGTCGGTGATCGTCGTTCATGAAAGTCGACGAGGATACGGCGAAACCGATCGACAACGTTCTTAACATCGACGTGGAAACGTCACGTCAATTATTGGGTAGGTCAAACGGATAATACGTCCGACCAAAGCCAGCCAGAATGTTATTCAGTTGCCTAGCGTTCGCCCGACAATCTGTAACGATCGTTCATCGTTAACCCTCAATACGCTTCGAACTGCGGGCTGGAGAGATCGCGATTCTTCTCAGCCGGCGAGAGAAAATTTTTCTTCACGCCCGAAGAGCGAAGTCTGCTTCGAGCTGATCGGTCCTCGAGAGGTGTTTCGAAGTTGGTAAGCCGCAAGAAGAAACGACGATTTAAATGCCTCATCATCGATGAATCATCGTCCGGACTTCTATCTTTCTAAATTCAGATTTTCCGGAATATAATTGGATCGCTCGTTTCCATGTATGTTTCATTTATCTTGCTTATCGTAAAAATTGATTTCATTTCGCGGATTTTGAAAATGAACGATCTTCCACTTTTTCTTTTTTTTTTTTCGTTTCGAGATACTGAAACGTTCGCATGGATCGCATTGTATTGCATTGTATTTTAACAACGGGATTCCAATTGATTAAAGCGAACGAATATTTTACCAATTCGCGTTGCGAATTGCTCGTGTTTGGCAAATGGACTTGCGGTAATCATGTATTTCTGAAGTGAACTCAAATTACGTAATTAAATTGTGCGAGTTACTATACTATGAATGTCCTTACGCGATATTGTGTTGCAAACGTGTTACAAATCGTTACACTGTAAACATCCTCTTGTACAGCATTACGTTATAAACATGTTCTCGCTCATTATTATATTACAAACGAGTTCTTGCAAATGACCGTGCTACGAACAAGTTCCTCTGCATTATTACACGATGAACATATTCTTGCGCGAACGAACATATTACATCACGAGCACGTTGTTATTACATATCGTAAACGTGAAAATTGTGACACTATCGTAGAAATAACAACGCACGTGTAACAAGCGTGATATTGTTCATAAAAGACTTTCAGGCACTCTCGTCGGCCACCAGTAAGCTTCCTTTTTCTCCAACGTACACAGTGAGTGGAAGTGGTCGTAAATTAAAGATTTAACCATTTAATGCACGTGCTTGTACGTTGACGTATCAGAGTACGTTGGAGAGGATATATCGATGGACGTTAACGCGATTTACAACAGAGAGAGAGAGAGAGAGAGAGAGAGAAATTAAAGGAAACGCATAGGGGATCCATTAATGTGATTAAACTTAATAATTTCTCAGTCAGCTTCACTCGGAGAGATAGAATGACTGTCTGGAAGACGTATAAACGATACGCGCCACCCATGAGAAACCGTGCCCATTCTGGTTTGCCCACGTGCTCGTTTCGCTCGCTCGTTTGACCGTTTGGCATAATCGAAAAGAAAAAAAGATCGTGTATTTCGTGATAGGCAAGAACTATCTATGCTGTTGCAATTTATTTCCCTCATCGTTGTTGCAGCGACAAAATATGAACGGGAACGTAAATCTCATTTCTTTGTTATTTTCGAATTGATATCACCGCTATATAAATCAGTGTATATTTATTATTGCTGTTAAGATTTTCTGTTTATTTTTAAATTAATTATCATTTCAGTTAAGTGATGTGTAGTAATTGCAAAAATATTTTAGTTGAAGTGTATATATATTTCTTGCAACAAACATCTTGCAACTTGTGTATACATTTTCACATTGGTTTCAAATTTTATCGGTGTGATCGTGTCTCCAAATTTCAGACTAATTTACGATACAATATATAATATATATTATATATTATATTACTGCGTTATATATTATACATTATGATGTGTAATATATATACGTTAGATGTATATATATATTATATTACAATACAATTTATATATATATATATATATAGTTTGTATTGTAATATTATATATATATATATATATATATATATATATATACATATAATGTATGTATATTACACATCATAATGTATAATATATAACGCATTAATATAATAGATAATATACGCATGTAACATATTAATTAATATGCAATATATACATCATATAATATATAAGTATATTCATAAAATATATGTACCTATCTAATAAATAATATACACGTATATTTACGTATAATACGTGTATATGACATGCATAAATGTAAATATGCAATATGTACACGTCACGTGTAAAAAAATTCTTGTGCGATGATCGTTCGAATACTTTCGTGAACCGTTGCCGTAAATACTCACATACTTATACGAAAATTGCGAAATTGTTCGGTTGGGAACGGGTTATGCACGGTTGCGCAAAACGTGCACGCCGGTTGCTTCGTTTCGAGCCGAGATACACACACACACACACACACACACACACACACACACACATCGGTGTAAATAGTAAAGTAGATTTACGACTTCCTAGCGGAAGGCGATAGAGAAAGTGGACGCGATCCGCAACCGACTCGATGGCTTGCCGTTTATAGTCACCAGGCAATTCTACCATGCTCCCGATTCATCTTAATGGCCGTAACATCCACGACATATCGTTCCCTTCCGAGATCGATCTTTCGCGCGTTTGCCT
Source organism: Frieseomelitta varia (assembly GCF_011392965.1). Lineage (NCBI taxonomy): Eukaryota > Metazoa > Arthropoda > Insecta > Hymenoptera > Apidae > Frieseomelitta > Frieseomelitta varia. Next base: position 388,339 of record NW_025110579.1, read on the forward strand.
CGCGACTCGCGGCCTTCCAAAAATGGCCCCCAATCCCCGACTGACGCTTGACGCGTCCTCTAACGATGAAAATACTCGAGGACCTGCCATACACAAGTATTTTCACCAACTCGGACTCGTGCGTGTGCGTGTGCTAAAAATTTTGGGCTGTTCTGGTTGCTTCGCACCAGTACCTGCTGCGTTGTAAAATTACACGTGAGGAATTTTGCAGCGTGAAAGAGAGGTGCTGGTGCGCAGCTGCTCGCGAAAATATTCGAAAATTTATCGTTATTAAGGAGAATTGAATAAGAAAATTTCTGTGATACAGAACACAGACAAAATTCGTTCAGAAAAAACATTTATTATATTATATATATATTATATATATTATAATTGTAATTATATTATATAAATATATTTCATAAAACATTTTGAAACACATAATTAGCAAGTAGTGTTTCCTTGTCGAATAAAATACCGAAAGAATCACTGCAGAAAATCGCTTCTATCTACTCTGCCTCTCTGTAAAAGATTACGAATTGGTCGTTTTAATCAATTCCGGTCGATTCTAATCCCAGAGGGAACGTGTCTCGTTCAATTTATCATCACGAGTAATTAATTTGTAGAGCAGTTAACACTTTGGTTGGCGGTGAGAGATCAGCGTGGACACGCAAACGTGTGCATTCTATCATCAGATAGGTCTGTCTGTCCTTGTAAAAAGGTAAAGAAATTCAACGGTGAAAATATCTCCGTTGTTTCGATACTATCTGTGGGCAGTATGCCAAACTCGGTGGCCACGAGATATCGGTGAAAAACCAGATCGAACGTGAATTAAAACTGCTTGATTTGTGTGTCAAAGTCGACTATACAGGCTGTGAATGCCTGGGAGAATTCACTTATGCCTGCAAATTATTGACCGGCTATCATCTCCATTGCTGGTGCACTGTTTCAATTTTTATCCTTCGTGTGCTATGAATTCGTAGTCAGCAACGTGTCTCTGATAGATAAATTCTCCTTTTTTTGAACGTTCAGTCGCTGGAACCATCGACGACTAAAATCGAAGATTTACGTCAAAGATTATGAATTCTATATTCTATATTTCACGAAAAATCATTCAAATCTTCAAAAATTACACTTACATTTTTGTAAAGATCTTTTATAATAACGACCTAATAATTTTGTAAAAAGTTGTAGGAACGACTCAACTACTTTAGATCTAGAACTGTTCGTCGACAAACAATAAAATGCAAAATATTCGTACAATTGACGACGAATTATCAAACGTTTTAAACGTTTCGTAACTTCATAGAAAAATTTCATAGTGTCAAAAGTTTGTAGCCACGAGACTGTAGACTCTTCAAAATTTTCAGCACGTTGAATTGATCTGAAAGAGTCTGAAGAAAGAGGTTTTCAACGTCCGTGAAAAGAATGGGATCTGAACTCAGTGATCACGAAAGGGTAGAAGCTTCGAAGGAAAGTTAGAGGCATGTATTTTATTAATTGACAACGAATCGAAATAGTTGTTACTTGGATTCGAATTTAGAATGCAGAGAAAACGAGTCGAAGGATCGAAGAAAGTCCAAGAAAGAGATGCAAATCTATATTGTTCAAGTTACACTTTCTACCAGAGTTTTTATTTCCTCGTGATCGTCGAATGGGGTTGCACAGGCGCCAGGATGACTGGTTTTCCCCCCCATTACCCCTCTCGAGCTACCTTTTGGTAATCGTCCAACCTAACTTCCGGCTTGTTGGCCAAAGTTCAACGTTAGTTAAGTCGCATTCACATCGATACGTACGTACGTGTCTCCGTTTTACGAAATAAAAATATCGGTGCGCGTCGAGTATCAACGTCTGTCGAGTTTTCCGGCATTTGAAACGAGAAAGGGACGAGTTTTGGTCTCGACGGAGATTTAGTCTCAATTTCGGTTCTTAATTCGACTCGTTCGTTGGTATTTCTACTGGAATTATCAAGCCGATTTTAATTCGGGTTTCAGCTAGCTGATTCAATTTCAGAGTGTTTTCTCGATCAAGATACTTGTATTTTTAGTACAATGTACATAAGAGTTGCGATCGTGTCGCGAGATTTGGCAGATGATGAGAAGAATTTTTTCCTTTTCCTAAGAATTTCGATGATTTCAACTAAAGTGTCCCAACTTCCTCTATTTTTTGTAACTTAGCTGGACGTCGTTCTTTTTTTTTTTTTTTTCAAAAGAATCCGTACAATTTCAATTAACGAGTAAACCAATATCTCAGTTCTTTATGTTTCTACAAATATTCGAAACTTGGCTAGACGCTGTCCTTTTGAACTAACGAACAAATTAATGTTCACAAAATATTACAATTTTCTCTATCCTTTTGAACATTTGAAATTTAGCAAATGTCGTCCTTTTTTCTTTTTTTAAATCTGTATAACATTTGCAAATTGCGTCAAATCCTTCTGTTCCTTTCAATGTTGGAACTTTGACGAATGGACATTCAGAATTCACGTTAAAATTCGAAAGAGATTTTTTTCTTTGGGGAAGATTTTTCGGTTCAGGTCTTTCGGATTAAACGGTGTGTCCCCGTGACAATATTTCCACGAATTATCGACAAATGAATTGGTTGACGCGATTTTCGCGCTCGCGCGCGACCCTTGAAATTAAGCTGCAAAATTCGTAAACAATCGGCGAGAATAATCGCGAAAGCAAATTTCGAAAAATCACCAACACGCGATATAGAGATTTTATTCGACAATTTAACTCGTGACAATTAAGCGTGTCTGCCCCGATATATAATTAACCCCTTACGGCGATATTTTCGTCAACTGCGTTCCATTTGAACAGTGGATGCATCCAAATTGATGGACGGAACGTCTCGCGAGTAATTTCCTAATCTCTGTCTCATTCCAGCTCTTAAATAAATTTATATAACAAATTTCGCGAATATTTTTCCCTCCGAATCTCTACAGTAATGAAAAATTAGCTGTATTATATTACATTATTAAATTATGGCTAACAAATCGACAAACTATCAATATTTTAAACTGTTATAATTTCACAGAAAAAGAAGAGAAAATTGTCAGTCTTATTTTAAAGCTCTCTATATTGATTGTTATTCTCAATGATATTTTTATTTCGTTTCTTCATCATGCCGATGAGAAAATAAGAATACTTTCTAGAAATTTATAAAATTTTATATTCTCGAAAATAGTACGTCACGGTTACACTCTCGGTGTAGTCACCCTTATTTATATTAAATTTTTATTAACTTTTCCGATTCAAGGCAAGTGAGAGAGACTCGCGAGTCTCTATTTTTTGTACGACTCAACCCCCCTCCCCCCGTTTGAAATGAAAAAAAATTCGTGCGTGAAATAATTCTGCGACACTTTCGAGCGGAATTCAAGCGATGTCGAAACGACGTCCAATGGAAAAAAAAAAAAAATTTCCGCGCGTTGAAATCGCAGTCGGAGCAATTGGCAGGGGGGCTTGAGGGGGTGAGTTTCGTTCGTCGACGTTGGTAACACGCCGTGTTCGACCGTTTAATCGTGCCAATTAATTCGAGAGTAATCCAATTAGGAAGCTAAGAATTAATAAAGTCCACAGTCGCACGCCACTGTCCTCCTTACGGCCGATTTCCATTCCACTCAACCCTTTCTTTCACGGTTTTATTCGATTCTGATCGTCGTTGTCGCTTCGTCTTCGCAGGTTCGTAACGAACTCACAGGCGTGAGAATCTCCATTCTTGCATCGATAAGATAGTACTCGCGACGATTTACTTCGAATTTCGAGCTGATATTTTATTCATTGGCGAATTTTGCCTCGCTCGCCAGGCACGTGTAATTATTCGGCGAAAATGAGAGATTGGAATTTGCGATGATTGCGACAAACGAGCTTATAATTTGCCTTGCGCGAGTTCTGGTCTCGATTTCGTGCGCGACGAAATTTTCGAACGGCCAGAAATAGTTTAACAGTTTTTTACGGTGCAAAATAAAGTAAAACTGACGAAACGAAAGAGCATAATTTCTGACAAATGAATCTACAATCTATTACGTCTGCAATTTGAAATTTTAATCACGCGTGAAAAGAAATTGAGAAATTGACGACGATGTCCCCGATTTGACTGAGAAATGATTCAATATTCGCGAATATCAAGAATCCTGAATCATGATTCAAGGGTTGCGAGACCTGAAACAAAACAGGGTAATTTGCAATAAATAAAATTGCAATCGATCGATCGTGTAAATGTGCGTACAGTAAAATTGGAAATGTGATAAGAAATGAGATTCATCTCTTGTCGATACATTTAATGTGAAGAATGAAATTTGTAATGTAGAATGAAATTAGATGAGGTTTCACTCGTTGAAAATAATTATCAGCGGAGATAAAATTAGGCATATATAGACGAATATAATTCCCAACGAGCAAGTTAATTAATAATATAACGAGAATTGAAGAGTTAACTGAAGTAGGGAAGAGTTGATCAATTTGAATCTAAAGCTCTTTTATACACACACACACACACATATATATATATGATATTCGATTATAATGCATAGTGTATTATAATAAATTTTAATAAATACTTTTAGTTTTTAATAGATTTGTTAAATTTATTATAATGTATATAATAAAATACTAAATCATGTAAATTATAATGTAAATAATAAAATAATCGAATTTATCATAATGCAAATAATAAAATACAATGTAATAGTAACAGACAATAGAATATAACACAAAATAGACTATCCATATCGATTCACGGTGACGGTCTCAACAGTCGTAAACAGCGTGAGAAAAGAATTTCAGGAATACGAAACGAATTTCACTGGAGAATCGAGCCGAATCGAAGAAGCGAAACGGCGCGCGGCGTGACGCGAGAACGGCGGTTGTTTGGTTCGAGATGGATGCACAATTCCATGGGAAATGGAGGAGAGTCGGCAGAGTTCTGAGAAAATCGCCAGGAAGGAGGAACAGTCCAGTCCGAGGCCAATTGCCGAGCTGGATACGGGAAGAAGAGAAAAAAAAGGAAGAAGAAAAAAAAAAAAGGAAAAGGTCGAAAGCGGGCCAGAAAAGGCGGAAAGGATCTCGCGATCGTGTTCGAGGTGGGGCGGGAGATCTCGCGAGTGCTTGTCTTCCGGTTCGCGTAGCGCACTCAAAATCTAGGTTACAACGTCGAGTGGCTTGTTTTTCTTTCCTTTCTTTCCTTTTCCCTCACGGGGAATCAATTTTCGTCGAGAGCTCCGCGTGCGTTACGTACCCGTTCACGTACCCTCTTCTCGATGACACGTTAATCCTATTACACATTATCGTCTGATAGGATTCCGCGCATCCTGTGTGTTACGATCGTGCATCTTTTTTTTTTTTAAGGAATTTAGCGATAAAGCTTGCGACGAAGAACGTTTGAGAACGTTTAGGCTGGATAACAGTTGTAAGAGTCGCGTAGAGATATTAAGGAATTATTCTTTGCTACGATGAAGAAAAGAATGGATTGAAGAGAAATTATTATTAGATTCGTTAATAGAGAACGTGTGTTCTTTTTCTTTTTTCTTTTTTTTAAGATATTTCATGACTGATGAAGCGAATTAATATTGCGAGATATTAAGAGAATATTATTTGCTGTGACTTCCTAATTGTGAAGAATCTTATTCTTGAAGAAGAAGTCAGGTTCAATACTGATTTTTTATAGAAATCGCGTGTTTTTCGAGGAATTTAGCAATGAAGCATCGTAAAACATTAATGAACCATTCTTTGCTGTAATTTTTTTAATTCAGAGATAACTTTGAGAATTAATTAATTTAGAGAAAATGAGAATATCTGAAATATCAGAAATTGTTAGACTCGATAACTTACGCTAAAAGAATCGTGATTCTTTAAGAAATTTATAGTAACGAAATATTGTAGAGCATTAAAGAAATACTACATTTTGAATAGTGAAGAAGATGAGAATGTTTGAACTCGATAACGACAGAAGCAAAAGAGAAGTAATGAAAAGTCAGTGTAGCATTTCAAACGAAATTCAATCTCGACATAGTTATAGTACAATATCAGTTGCATTAATATTGCAATATTATTTGAATTATAATTATTTACGTACAGTCACACTTCGAAAAATGATTCGATTCTGCTTGATTTTTACGCTTTTAAATTCACAAATATTCACAGTCCGTTTATAATGATTCAAGATACGAGCAACAAGAAACAGCAAAAGGCCGTCCTCTGCGTAACCACAGTAAGCCATAAGCCACAAACGTAATGAATATTAACCAGCGTCATATAAACCAACTATTACTATCATACTATAATTTATACTCAACTCACGCGTTACGATAACTAGAGTTACTTAATGGAATATCTTTCGAAGATTGAACCATCGATTCTAGGTAACTAATTGCATTTAATCGCTAATTGGTATAGTTAGAAAATTAGAATATTACGAGTCTGAAAAATTTAGACTTCACATTGTTTAATTTTGGAATTTTTAATTTGACTTGATTCTATTTGAGAGAATATCGAGTACAAAACAGAATTAAATGCCTCAAATTTTCGCAATAAAATACGAATTACAATAATCATCTGTAACCTGGCGATACTACTTTTTGCTCTTTAAACCGAGGTTTTCCGTGTATTTTTCGTGTACATGAACAAATTATTAAATTATTCAAACTTTGTAGCTTCAATTTAGAGAATTTGAAAATACCGTGTCAACTTTTTCAGATTTATTTCGAAGACTTTTACACGGTGAAACACGAGAGATCACCGTTTACAACAGTTCGTGATAACAGTGTATACATAATAAAAATCATTTTCATGCTTTACGGGACGAGAGTACAAAATTCGTGCGAAATTGTTTTATTTGCTTCGAAATCTTCTTCTTTCGTTAATTCTATGAATTACACAATTAACGTGGACGTTGTTAAAATGAATTCATAGAGAATATTGAACTGGAAAAGAGGTTACGCAGTATACACGTTTGATAACCGGTCTGTGAAGTCACTATGCCTGAAAATAATCGTTCGGTTGGTGAAAGGTTGCTGAACTAGCAGTGCAAGTACCGGTTCGATTCTTACGAGCCGCGCAGGATCTTGGTACTTTTTCTTTCGATTGTCTCTTAGTTAATGCAGTCATCGTTGGACGGAATATTATATTATAAACGCGTGGAATATTGCAACGTGTCGTGTACACACATCACGTTAGAATCAATACAGTTTCTATTCCTACAATTGTTTCAGTACAGTTGAAATAAAATAAAAAAATCGAAAAATGCGTGTTCGTAATACTTCTCTCGTGACGTAACAATTGTAGAGAGATAAAAAATCAAATAGTTGTATAAAGATAAATACCAAGCTTCAAAATTAAACAATCTCGCGAAGTTAAATGTTGCAGTCAAAACTAAAATGTTTCCTAAAATATAGGAAATATATTATGAAATATAATAAAATAAATTAATTTCATTATATTATTATAATTAATTTCATTATATTAAAATAATATATTTTATTATAAAATAAATTATAAAAATTAAGTCGAAAAGTGCTCGCGTTACGAAAACTGAACAACGTTGAAACGTTGTACCTGCACCGATCGCACGGTCGCGAAATACCGATCGTTTCTAACCATCCCTGAAATGGAAGCTGCAAAGTGGCAAATTGACGATCGTTGTTCGATCACCCTGGTGGAAGATCGTCGAAATGTGCCCTGATGGAATTCTCGTCTTTGGTTTGGATACCAGTGGCTCGGTAGTGCGGTGATAGCTACGGTGGGGATTGTTGGGAATAGCGTGACGCGACGTAGTAGGAGTAAGTAGACAGGGGAACGTCGTGGTCAGACATCGTGGCGCTATGCTTTCAAACGAAATCTTACACTTCGTTACGCTTCGCTCTACGTTTTCGTGCATCGATCGATCCTCGGTCTCGGATAAATATCACGTTCTCGTATATTCTCCGCGATATTCCCTGCTAAACGTAACTTAATAACTCGACGAAATATTTTATATTACTTGCAACGGTGGTACTTTAGGCTCTTGTGGTTAAACTCACGCGTTCTTCGATGAATTAAAATGAAGTCGAACTTGCACGCTGTCTTTAAATTCAAGTTAATAAAATTCAAATTCATTGGACTGAGTAAAAAACTAATTTGATAATTGAACGACTCCAGTTACACGGGTTATAATCGTCCAAGTTACAACGAATCTGAATCATTTAATTTTATGATTGTTAAAATAATAATTTTAGTAAAATGATGATTTCAATAATTTCTCAACAGCAACTTCATTTTCTATCAAATATTTGTCAAGAGGGTAGTACGTGGAAATATTAAAAAAAAAAGTGAAATTAACGTCGATTGAAGATAGTGTTCCCTTCAGTAGGGGACTGTATCGATCGTTATTTGTAGAATCGGATATCTTTCGTGCGATCTCGCGAGGAAAAACCAGCCAAATTACACGAAGGTGGTGGAGAATGATTCAACGGGGCGCACAGCTGTTACATCTGAAAGTTAATGTATCGCAACATCTTGATAATTCTATTCTTATTATAGACATACTGGCATAGGAAAACTGGCAGCTACCCAAATGAAACATCTGATCGGCCCAGTTCGAAATAGACGATCCGCGCTAGGTGAAAATAGCCAAATGAAAGCCTGCGGATTGATTCGATTTTTGTGACAGTTTTTGCGGGGGAAAAAAGGGGGAACATTTTTATAGAGAATGAAACGACCTAAAGTTAGGATATTGAAGAATTATTCGTTTGAAATCATAAGTGAGGATTACAGTCATTTTAATAATTATTCAATTGAAATTGAATTCAATTAATAATCTATAATTTAAATAATAATAGTTATAGTTCATAATTTTCTTATTATACTTTTTATTATCTTACCATTACAATGTATATTATTTAATTCGTTCTGTATATTTTTTTCTATGAATATTGATGAATACGAAATTAATATAAATTTGTTGAATTTATTATGTAATTTATTATTTGAATTAATCATAATTTTTCTAGCGTATGTACTTGTCACTTGGTTCACTATCTTGACAATGTATATTTCTTTAGGCGTCACATTCTAATTCTAGTTCAGTATTTTTTCAATGAAGCACAGAATTATGTAGAGGAACACGTGTCGCTTGTGATTTACCTAGAGCCTCTTCTAATTCTTATGTCTCCTCCAACGTGATTTATCACGCTCCCGTTCCAATTTTTATGCCTCTTCTAACTTGATTTATTGTTCCTCTTTCGATATTCTATGTATCTCTTCTGACTTGATTCGTCACGTTTCCCTTCCCGCGTTGATTGACTTGGACCGATCGTTACAACTTGCTTGTTGCATACCAAGTGGCCTATTTCACAAACGCGTGAAATTATCCAGAACTTGATTCACCGAGCAGGAATATTTACTCGTGGTAAATTTGAAGAGAATAGAATCGATGCTCTCTCTCTCTCTGTCGATTGTTTCGTCATGAAAAGTTAGATTACAGTGTCGTGGCGACTGGTCAGTCGATATCAAATTCGAGTGCTTTTCTTAGAAACCTTTAAACAAATATTTAATATTACAAAGTTACTTGGCAATAGCCACGTTTGCCATTAATTTAATAATAACTCGAATATCACTTTCAACAGAGGTGCAAACTTGTTGAAAACAAAATTTATTAAATTTTGATAATCATGATATAATCTTACACTGCAATACTATCAAATTGTATTGTGAGTTATAGTCAAGGAAAGTATAAATTCACTGAAAATCGGACGTATATGAAATAAAAATAGAAGAATAATAGAACAATATGACGTGAAACCAAAATGAATCGTTGTACACGTAAAACGAAAAGAACACCTCATGCGCGAATAGAATCGTTTCATCGATATGGCTCTCGTCTCCAAGAATGTTAATTAATCCGGGAACACATACGTGTTTGCGTGTGTGTACGAGCGTCGTTCGATCGATCGAACTTCGCTTCGAAAGTTGGTGGTCCAGCGAGGATGCACGCAAATCAGTTTCGAACCCGTGTTACAGAGGATTCGAATTATCGTCTCGTTGTAAATCTATCATGAACGGAAAACTCTCCAGAAATTTTCTTCCTTGTCATGTTCATCCATTGTTCTTAGTCATTCTAAAAAATAAATGATTCTTCGTAGGGAACAAGTCGTCTTAAAAATGGCTCTAAAGAAATTTTCATTTTTCATATATTCTATATTCTGTCTTCGCTAATTCCAGCGTTCATATTATTCTTCAACTAGTTGACTATTAATTAACACAATATTTCATTTATGATATTTCCAATCTACACGATTAAATTCTATTTTTTAATATCGGGATATTAATTTCAAACATTTGCTCAATATCTTCTTTACCATTGCATCTTCCACCTGAATTATACGTATAAGTCTATATAAAACTTAAATTTTAGAAAAATAGAAGTATTTGTTCTTAGTTATTCTAAAAAATAAATGATTCTTCGTAGAGAACAAATCGTCTTAAATCTGGCTCTAAAGAAATTTTCATTTTTCATATATTCTATATTCTGTCTTCGCTAATTCCAGCGTTAATATTATTCTTCAACTAGTTGACTATTAATTAACGCAATATTTCATTTATGATATTTCCAATCTACACGATTAAATTCTATTTTTTAATATCGGGATATTAATTTCAAACATTTGCTCAATATCTTCTTTACCATTGCATCTTCCACCTGAATTATACGTATAAGTCTATGTAAAACTTAAACTTTCGAAAAATAGAAGTATTTGTACTGTCACGATTAGACTGCGGATCTTTCTTGTCATTTTTGTGATTACAACTGAAGAGAATAGAAATTTCTTTTTCATTTCTGCCATGTTAATAAATAAACGTGCACTTTGTGCTCATTGTGCCTCAGGTTTTCCATAGATGCATAAAAATTACGTGCTTGGCCCTCAATAATTCGACAACTATAACCCCAAAATTCCGCTGGACCGCGTCGTGTTCGTCGCACAAGCATAACCATTGAATGCACCCGATTCATTCATCCAATCGTCGCTACCCGACGGTTAAACTTAGCCTCTCGAATGATCCGTAATGACACAGACGACAAAACCCATGGAATCCGAAAAGAGACCTCGGCCGGACACAATGTTCTCCAATTAATTCCGGAAGTCGGACGCGCGCGCGGTTTCAAAGCGATCGATGAACCATGGACTCGAACAAAGAATCCAGCAACCTCCCCCTCCCCCCAACCACCTCCCCCCCGGTTTCGCCAACTATCCTCCAAAGATAATGCCGCGAAACGCGAATCGCAACCCTTATCAACGACGCGCGAGCCGACAAACAATGGCGGCAGACAATGCCGGCGATCGATGACAACGAATTTCGTGGCTGTCGCTTTCTCCATCCACCGTTCGCCCCGTTTCTCGCGTTCCCGGCGTTCCCCGATGTTCCCGCTAATTAGTAGCGTCCCTCCGTGCCGCGTTTTCGGTCCACTCTCATCGACGAGGGAAGCTTTCTCTCTCTCTCTCTCTCTCTCTCTCTCTCTCTCTTTCCCCTTTTCATTTCGCCGTTTCAAAACTTCTCGATTGATCGGCTTTTACCGTCGCGAACCGTCTATTTCCTCGTCGACGTGCATAATATATATATATATATATATATATATATATATATATATATATATATATATATATATATATATATATATGTTGTTCGAGTTGCGAATAATTCATTTGTAGACGGTGCGCGTCTCCCGCGCGTTTTTAAAATATTTACGATCGCTAAACCGAGGGATGTGAATAGAACGTGAATAGATAATGTAGAGATTCGTTTTGTCTATCTAAAAATGTAGTAAATATTCTACTACGGGTATTTTATGATTGATGATGAAAATTTGAAATGATAATTGATTTATTAGGTTTTTTTAGGTTTAGGTGATTTTTTTATGTATGTATATTTGTAATTTTTTTAGGTTCGGTTTTTTGTATGTATATTTGTAATTTTTTTTAGGTTAGGTTTTTTTATGTATGTATATTTGTAATTTATAGTGTTTTTCTTTTATTTTAGACACTTTATTTCTATTTGAGTGAAATTGTATGTTTTTTTTATATATCTTCTGCAAAAGAGAAGTATGAAAAAAAAAAAGTACTAATCTATCGAAAAATTGTTAGTTGAAGAGATATTTTATATTTGCCTTTCATGCGACAGATTTCACGAAATTGAAGTTATATATTACTGCATCGCTTTTTCGTACGTGTCACTAAGCGTTTATAGTTTTGAAACATAATTATGAGATCACGACATGGAATTGACTCGTATTGTCGAATCTTAGACGCAATTGGAAATAGAAATTTACATTATTCATTCGACGCGGTAAAAGAAGAACGAAAGAAGGGCGAATTTGCGTAAATATCTGCCGTCTCTCGAATCAAGAATCTAATTTCAAATCCAAGAACCTCTTCACTTCTCCAAATCGCATTAGTTCGATGTACATATCATTCCAAAAAAAAAAAAAAAAAAAAAAAAANATATATTTTGCACTATACGTACGTACGTACGTACGATAACGTAATACGCTATTTGCGAGGAGAGAAATAAAAAAAAAAAAAAAAAAAAAAATGAACAGACCACAGCTGAACTTGCGAAAATTTCCCCTGCGAAACAACCCGCGCGCGAAAGCCTGTGAAAATGAAAACACTCCGAAAACAAACGGAGAAAATTCGTTCGCGAACGAATTTCGCATTTCACTGTATGCCAACCCCTCCTGCCCGTAATACGTCTCTTGTCCTCCGCCTCTTGTTTTATCAAATTTCGCGAAGAATTTTCAGCGCGGCCGAAAGAATTTTCAATTTTCAAGCGGTTCGGTCCCGGCAGAACGATATATATATATATACGAATTCAACGGGGAGGCTGGAATTTTATTCGTCTCGATATATCGTTCGCGCTTGTTCCACGCTCGCGATATAATCCATCCTCCCCCCCGCTGCAAGACGATGCCAACAGCCGCGGATGAAATTCTCGCGAAATTCGGGGATGATCCATTTATTATGATGTGGAATAGAGCAATCTGCCAAATAATTTCCCCATTAGTCGGTTAATTTGGAGTAGCGTGGAGTAGCATTCCAGCCAGCGCGGGGAATTTGCATACTGCCCGCGTGAAATCTATCTCAAGATTCTTGAATTACTAACCGCTCTCCCTCCCACCCGCCTCTCGGGTGTGTTTATGCAAAAACGGTCGTCCGAGGTGTTTTTTTTATTTACGGCGGCGGATTAAATGAATCGGCAGGGACGCCTGGCGCTCGCGAATTATCTCGTTTACGACGCTTCTCATTTTGCATTTTGCACTCGCTGATTTTCTTTTTACTTACTTTATCTAATCTTCCACGGTTGCCTGTTACATTCACGCTCGCACGTTTTGCACATAAACTCATTGAAACTCAATAATATCTGTCCTGACTATGATAATAATAATAAGAAGGAGAAGAAGAATTGTAACAATGTCAAGAATATACTCTTTTTTGTATCAATAGTAATTGCATCGCAAAGTTTTATGATTCCAACATTAAAACGAAGCCGACATTCGTTTTATTTTTAATTCTTTTTAATCAATTTATATTGTCGAATTCTATTTTCTTTTTTTTTAACATTGGGACTATGAAGAGCTGGACCATTGTGTTCGGTTCTCACTGAGTTGAACGAAAATATCTTACGACGTTATTTATTTCACTTATTTCTGCGTCACTTTTGTCACTTTGAGTTCGGTTGTTAAAATCAAAAATCACGATAAATAACTTCGTCCGGTCCTTAACGATCCAAACGAAAATATCTCACGATGTTGTTTACTTTGTTTGCCAATACGTAATTTTGTTACTTCGAGTGACTTTCAACTGTTTCGTTTATAGTTTCTTGCGAAAATTTCTCCGTGAAATATAACTTACGACATATTCATTTATAATTTAATCACTTCCACGCTCGTGCCCAAAGATCCAAAAAAATTCAATTCGTTGAATCAAGTCTTGAATTAAATCTCGTTTCAAATAGACGCGGAATTTTGCTGTATTTTTTTCGATCTGTCGACTCTGTTTACTTAATTATACTACGCGACGAGACTTGACGTGAAAACGAGAAAGGAAGAAAATCGCAAGACCAGCGATTCACCGAATAGACATCGATTCGTCGCGATGATGGTCGTTTGTAAATGGAATCTCGTTACAATTTTAACGCGATATCGAGCGAGTCCGTGCGCGGAACAATGGGACCAGCCCGGAGCATCGCCTAGAAACCGTTCCTCTCGGTAACAATTTTCTCTTTTCCTACCCCTCTTCTTCGTTCTACCTACCCGTACGCTCTGTTTTTCTACATCAATCTTCCTCTCTATCCTCGCTAACGGTTTCCATGATCCTCTTTGTCCTCTGTTTCAATCCTCTTTCTCTCTCTTTCTCTCTTCGTGTCTCCACCCCTTCCTTTTTGTTTCTAGTTGAAGCCTTCGTCTGTTTATACCTCGACGTGACGAGCGCCAATCGAAACAGACAAATCTAACAGTAAGGTATTTTGCGTCTGGATATCCACGATTCGAACGATTCCAAGTTTAAAAAGGTCTTGTTGAAATCTAACGAAGCCTACAGCAAGATTTTCAAAATGAAACAAAAGCACCAATTACTAATTATTAAAAAATTAATTTACGTAATGTGCGTAGTATATTTGAACTTGATGCATATGTGTGTGCTTTAATTAATAATATCAAATCACATCCAAATTGCGTTCAATTTTACTAGAAATACAAAAGATATTGAGAATTGTGCAAGTCGTTTTTTTACAGTTGCTTAAAAGATGCGAACATTTCTCTCAAAATTAGTATTAGCAGATTTCTGTTTGCAACGTAAACGTAATTATAATTAATTTTAATTATTGTCATTTAAATTACTGTCGCTGCGAGTCACTTTTCATTGATTACAATTTGCAAGCATGCAAATACTTTCCTGTCAAATGCAAGAGTTTAATTATTATAATACGTTGTAATAACATTGTAATACATTATATTACATAATCGTTACAGTGTTACAACCAGTGTTCCATTGACTGAAGATTTTAGACAACAAAATTACGTTTGCAATCATTTTCAATCAAAAATAAGACTTGCACTGGATTGACCTGTTCGCAGAAAATTGAAGATTTTGACGTTGTTCTAATGTCAATCGGTAGTATCGACTAAAATTTAGCTCAAACAGAGTTTTACTTCAAGTTCTACACACACACATACACACACGCACACGCACTCTAAACACGTACAAAATGCTATTGACTCATCCTTCGACGGCAGAGTCATTCCAACCTCGACTCGTGCCCGTCGCGTATAAACGAACCTAAACCTCCCTTCCTCTGATGTTTCGACTATGTTCGCGCACCCTCCCGATTTCCTCGCGTGTGTTTCAACACGACACACAGAATCTTCCTCCCCCTGCCACTGTTTCACGGCTGGACCCGCTAACTGAGCATAATAAAGCGATCCATCCGAGCCCTCGTATCTCTCTATTTATCTTGCTCAGCCGGCTTTTTCCATCCCCTGTAGAACGTAGACCGGTAGACAGTAGCAGGTAGCCGCGCGATAACGATACGTACAAGAGCCACGAGCTTACACATGTACCTTCCTCCCTCCTCTCTCTCTCTCTCTCTCTCTCTCTCTCTCTCTCTCTCTCTCTGTCTATCTATCTCTATCTCTATCTCTCCTGGCTAGCTGGTTAAAAGCTACCCTCTCCTCCAGCCGTGAAAGAAGAGAAACGACGCGATTTGAAAGCGAGGAAAACAGCGACAGTCGAAGAAGCAACGACGCTGAAACATCGTAAGGGTACATCCACATCCGTCACGTGTCGTACATACCGTTCCTGATTCGTCGAGAATCATTTCTAACATTTTCTCGTACGTCTGTTCGCAGCTTGATTTATTTGATTTATTTGATTTATTTGACCCCTCTCTCGACGATTTACATTTCCTTCTCCGTTCATCGTGTTTTTCACTTTGTGGACTTAATTGGGAAATTTTTAATGTCTGTTCACTAGCGACATTCGGGCACATAAATTCGAAACTCAGATTCTTGCACGCGAGGACGAATTATACGCAGGGTGTTTCAAGCGTTCAACTTTTGTCAATGCGTTCCGTGGAAATATCTTGTAACGAAGCACTTGCGCATTCCGAAGTAAGTCGTCTCTCTCGTTATCGATGTGAAGTTGATATCAACTGTTGAATTTATCGTGCGCCGGATCTCCTCGTGTCCATTTTGATTCGCGCAATCAGTTCACCGCGAGTGGATATATCTGCATTGTACGATAAACTTTCGCTTACAGAGTTCCTCGCTTTATATACCTCGAGCAGAGATCGTAAGGGTGTAAGACAATAATGCACCATCTTCCCTTGTCCTGCGTTCAAATAAAAGGAAGAGTATTTCGTCGAGAGACACTCACATCTTATTCTTACCCATATACGTCGTTGTATTCTTACCCATAGAACCTCAGAGTGCCTTTGAACACTGACACGCGAAAGATCCTCAGGTATAGCTACGGGACACCGTAGCTTCTTACAAACAAATGTGTGTACGCACCTTAACGGGGCGAAACGCGAGATAAAAACCGGCCCTTGGAGAGGAAAGAAAGGAACGCAGAGTCAGCGGGAGTTGCTGGAGAAAGGGAGAAGAAAACAGGGGGTGGAAAAATGAAAGTAGGTGAGAGAACGAAAGAGGAGAGAGAGAGAGAGAGAGAGAGAAGCGAACCGATACGGAGGAAAAGGGAGAAACCGGGTGAAAGAGTCTGGTAGGAATCCATTAACGAGTGCCGTTTTCATACCTCTTCTATGCCTCTCTCTCTCTCTCTCTCTCTCTCTCTCTCTCTCTTTCTCTCTCGTTTTCGTTCTCGTTCTCCAGCTGCCTCCCGCCTCTCCCTTAGCTCGGTCTTTCTCTCTTCTTTTTTTCTTTTTTTCCTTTTTGCTGTCTGAAAGAGCACCTACCAGCACAATAGATCGTTCATTACCGATACCGGGTGCCGGGCGCGACGGCGGACCCAGCCGAAAGTAGAAAGATAATAATGCGAGAAAGGAAGAGACGTCGAAGGCGCGAGTCCTCGTCGCGGCTGTATGCGTATATAGAAGTCGTCGTCATCCAACCCCCGCCTGCTCGTCCGCGAGTGTCTCGGCAATAGCCTCGGCGCGCTTTAAGTGCTAAATGGGAAAATGTATCGCGGGCGTCGATTTTTTCTTTTTCTTTTTTTTTTTTTTTTCTCTCTTTTTCGTCGCTTCTCCCTAACGAGCATCCGCGAGGATCCGCGTGAATTTGCAGGGATTGCGCGTACGCACGTCGAGGCGGAGAATGTGGATAATTTGTCGCCGAAGATTTGGCTGCTCCGTTGTATCGTTCTCTTTGCAAGTTTCGTTTTGCATCAGGAGAGAACTTCGCCTACTCTTGCAAGGGGACAAGCGTCAAGTGACCGATTTTGACGAAATTTAGCATGAACGTAGTTTTCAAGAAAAATATATTTGACACGTCTTTTCTTTTTTTTTTATATATGCAATCGTCGGCGTTGAAGGGGGTAAAAACTATCCTCAAATGTCGGAAATCACTGAAGATACAGTTTATGTGAATTTGACAAAGTTAATGTTTTTTTTAACGAGGAACTTAATGATGTGTACCATTCTGCGAGAAAACCATTTGTTCAAACAATATTTAAAAAACCGTGTTTTTCGTCATTTTTCTGATAATTTTTGCGAGCGAATGTATAATACATTTTACTTGTTTATGAAAACCATGTATTCAAACACATGTTACTTCTTAGAGGTTGGCTAGGTTCAATTTAGAGAAATTAATTGTCGAATAAGGAGAAATTGAGAACCACTGTTTCGATCGATAATACAATAATGACGAGTCGACTAATCATCAAAAATGCTTCTTCAGCGAGCAAACGATACGAGGATAATGGTTGGAATTTTTACAAATACTTTCGTTAGATCGTTGGAGATGAAGTGGCCAATTTCTTGATGTAAACGCATGCGTATAATTATAAAATAATTCAATAATTCTAATTACATTTTAAACACGTTGATCTTTATCTTATCAATACGATAAAACAATTGCCTTATATTTAAAATTAATATTAAGGCCATGAGTGGAAATTTCAAGGATCCCTTCGACATAAAATGTAACAGTAATGCTGCAATTAACAAAATATAACAGTAACATTTAGTCATAATGGAATTTATGAGAGATTGTGGCGGCGAATTACGATGAATTATTGCTTGATGTGTCCTTAATGGGTTCGGTGTTAATAAGCGGAGAGAAAAGATTCTCAAACTTTCGGGAACTTAACGAGCCATTTTCACTCTGGTTTCAGCGACACGTCAGAGCCGTGAACAGTCCCGGAAGTGACAGGACAGACAGGATACAGCCGCGACCACCGATGGCGGCCGCGAGCTTTCCGCCAAACTTCTCGAACGTCGGCATATTGGAGAACTGGTAAGTGACTGTGTCACAGCTTGTCACGCTTTCGAATTATTACTAGAAGCCTCTTAAAGAGTCTCGAAAGCTTCGTTAAGATTAGAGGTTGCCGCGTGACTGGACCGGGGAATTCGCGCAGCCGCCTCGTTCGCCATTTTCATCCTCTCTTTTTTGCTCGTTTCCTCAATTTACGAAATTTAGGTTAATCCTCGGGTAGAAAATTGGCGAGAGAAACCGACGAGGAACAATCGTTTGAACGATTTGAAAAATTTTGGAAACGGGTGTTCGTGTCGTTTGTTACTCTCACGAGGTTTCAAATTTGATAATATATTATATTTGTTTTCTTTAAGTTGAAATTCCTTTGAAGGAACAATCGGCACTTGAAAAATTTTCCTCCTTTCGCGATAATTTATTTCCAAATACGTTGAATATATTACAGAATGTTGTATCGAAAACTATTCTATTTATTTATTATATATATATATATATATATATATATATATATATATGTAGACACGGAGAGAATAGCAGCTTTAATTCGTATTGCACAATTATTTGTTAACTATTCATTTAACTCATTAAAAATTTCGTCTGTGAAATCGATGATGCGACACTAGCGCCATACGAGCGTTAACTAATGCCATTGACTTTCACTCGAAAGTTTAACGCAATTTCTTCACAGTCAGAAGTCGAAATGTAATCAAACTCAAGATGATAAAAAGCACTTTAATATCCAGAGATTAAAATTAAACATCAAACTCAGTTTAAATTAAATTAAAAATACTTGGAACACTTGGACTAAAGCACCTTCTTCCGTACTAAATTCAACCTTTCGGTGTGTATACTCGTTAAATTCAAAAATTCGAAAATTCACCAATCGAACCTCAAACGTCCAATAATGTCAAAAGTTAGTCGTCTCGCTCGCTTAGCCTTCTAATTTCGTCAAGCAAACGACGCGAAGTGTACGAACCGCACGGACATATATCGAACGACGTGATATTTCAGCGATAGTTGAAACAATCGAGGCGTCTGCGCGTCATCGGCGTACAAAGTGAACCCCGTAGTGTTCCCCGTTGAAAGCTTTGTTTGAGCATTGAATATCTATTCGTAGTGCATGTTGTTTGTGTGTGACACGAGCGTCGATTAGAATCAACCGAGGATACGGAAGAAAATCTCGCGAGAAAAAAGTGGGAGACTTTGGTGGCGAGAGGCATATTTCCCCGCGCTACGCCCTTTGACAATTATTATTGTATTTCGCGCTTCGAAAGCGCGGCGAAAGCGGGGAAATTCGAAAACTGCGGGAAGCCTGGTTAGGTGTATTAAATCCCGAAAGAGGTCTGGCAATCAAGTTTGCCGTGGCTCTCTTGATTAACTGTCACGGACGGAGTGGATTAGACGTGGCGTCGTGGTTTCTTTTTTTTTTTTTTTTTTTTTTTTTTTTTAAACAAGATTTTCAATTTTCGTCATTCTGACTCATCTCTGAATTTCGCATAACGATTTTTATACCGCTAATGAGCGCAATTAAAACTGTCGTGTCAAATCGCATAAAAACATCATTTATACGTGAAGAACGTTTCAACAATTTGTTGTTCAACAGCTCTTGATAACTGGCCATTTTGTTTTAACGCGTTTTAAAAGGATTTCTCATTTTGTAATTTCAACACTTTGTCACTTTTATCAGAGGATCTTCGAATATTCGCACTGTGACGTTCCAACTTTCATGTCACTGGCGGATCCAATTAAAATTGTCAGATACGTTATTCGCATCTGCTGCAAACGTTTCGTTAGGATATCTCGGAAAATCGACGACACAAACATTCAAAAGAAACTTCATCGTTGGCGTAGGTATCATCGAGAGGAAACTTATAAACATTACCATTCCATTATATCACGTTTCTTGTACTACGTAGGAGGAGATAAATTGGCAATTGTTCGTAACTTATGCGAATCCAATACATATCCCTAATCAATTATAACGTAGTGATATAATTTCACATTTTTCATGCGACGATTAGGAGTACACAAGTCTGAAGATACCGCTAGATTTGTAATAAATACGAAGAAATTGTACAGACGAACTGAGTTTATGGTAATCGTTACGCGAATTGCAAATAGTTAGTACATATTTCATTCATGAGAAATAATTTTCATTTAACTCGAACAACACTTTCGAACTTCGATTGTTTTTAAATTGAATTTTAAAATAGTAGTTTCAAAATTATTAATAAATTTATTATTATTATTTATAAATAATTTTTAAAATTTCTACTACTAAAATTTTTAAAATTTTTAGAATAGTAGTTTCAAAATTATTAATAAATTTATTATTATTATTTATAAATAATTTTTAAAATTTCTAAAATTTTCTTTTACGTACTGTTTGCAAATTAAGCTTCATTTAGATACTGTAATAATAAATATCTGTGCATATCACACAGATACATACATTTGAATGTACAGAATATACATTCTTCTATTCCCAACAAATCTATACAAATACTTTTGTCTTTTGCTTTACAATACATTGTAGTATGAATCTATAATTAACTAGAAAATTTATTTTATTATTTATATTATTATTCATAGCAATAAAATTTAAAATATAAAGTTTATTTTATATTATTATTTAAAATATAAAATTTATTTTATATTATAATTTCTCTACCCTTTCTACCTGTTCGAGTCATCTATTTTTTGAAAATCTGTCCTTCTGAATTCTGAAGAGGAAAAAGAAGAACAGCAAACGGACGCTCGAAAAATGATATCACTTGCACACAGAAAATTATTACGAGTTACAAAGTATTTTTCACTCTGCTTTTCACAGAGTAGAAACACTCTTCTGCCACATATAAAATTTCGTAAGTGAATTTTTCTACATATTAAGTATCGAGCAACTATTTTAATTCTCGAGTTGAACGAACTGAATCAACCAGTTCTTCCATTTTTCGTCTCTCCGGCGATTAGAAAAGAGCCAGGGAACTGCAAATAATCAAAAATTCTCCCTTCGAGAATTCGTTCGATCACGAAACGAAGAGGCAGACTGATTTCAAAGGAAACGTCGCGGGCACGCGAACGACGGTGTAACGATAACGATAAACGCAGTCCCACGGCGAAGGGTATAGTTAATTCATTTAGCGTGCAGCGTGCGTTTTGCTCCCGTTTTCCCGAGAGGAGGTGCCGTCGCTCGTCCACGCGAGGAAAAATCGACGGGACAAAGGTTGAAAATAAGAGGACGCGATCAAGCGGAAAATCATTAATTAAAGTCGTCGTATGGGAGCGAGAAGCTCTATACCCGTGCTTTCGATACTGTTATGTCGGTGTGCATGCACAGAACGCCACGTTGTTCGTATGATGAGCTTCCACCGTATGTAGTATGTAAAGGAAAAAAAAAGAAAAAAAAAGAAAAAACAGGAAACAAATAAAAAAAAAATCTTGTGAAAAACGAGGAAAAACAAAAGTGAAAGAAATATCCCGAGCTATTGTAAGAAACGTATCCCCCTTGCTTTTGCAACCAACAAATAAAGAAAGAGAGAGAGAGAGAGAGAGAGAGAGAGAGAGAGAAAAGCGTCTTAATATTATCATGACGAGTCGTGGATGACTCTGTATATGCATGTGAGGAAATGTGTGTGCATCTTAAACGGGTATGTAACGTTAGGATATACATACATACATACATATATATATATATATATGTACGGTTTTTACATGCAAAAGAAGCGAGCAAAATCATTCATTTACATAGCAGAGACCGTTTGATGAGATTTCTGATGGAAGTTTTGTTCGATGGAAGTTTTAAATTAGATTGGCGTGTATGAAATTTCGTTTCTCTAAAATTTGCATTTCATAGATTGACGCTGATAAATGTTCGATAAATTTTGTCAATATTAATTATCGGTGAACAGCCAGAAATAGTTAAATGAATATAAATAATACCGGAAACGAATTTAATGTAGATCAGGTATATTGAACGAGAAGATATATATATACTGAAGTTAAGTTGAAATTCTTAAATTTTGGTTTTCTTATATTTTTATAATTCTGATATTGTTATCTGAAATGGTCCTTATCTGCGGATGAAATTAAATTAAATTAAAAATCATGTGCAATAGTTATCACGAGCAATTGGAATATTCTTATATCTGAATAAAGTTACTGCATATGTAATTAAAAAATAAATATAATCTATTATATTAATTTATAAATATAATCTATAAATAAATATAATCTATATAATCTATTATATCTGATTATAAAATTTATTTGGAGAAACGACATTTCACGCATTGGTCTAATAATATAATAGCTTTGTGAAACTAAATTATATTATCTTGAATTAGGTACACACACGCACGCACACACACACACACACACCATATATATATTTTATTATTACTAATGTTCAACACAGACGATATTTAATATATTTTCGAAGTTTCTGTTGGACAAAGAGACTGAGATATCATTTATTCTATAAATCAAAGTATCTTATCTTTGTTAGATAGAAATATATCGTATCCTTTTTAGAGTTCATTAAGCTTATCTCACAAGTAATATTCACGTGAAGGAGGTGTTGAAAAAGAAAGTAAAACAGTTGCTCGCTTCGGTTGAAAGAACGTGCCAAAATGTGTGAATTTGAAGTAACGATGCCACATTTTATTTGTCACAAATAATTTTATTCGTCCCTTTCTTGCAACGATCACACACATTCCAATTTAACGTAATGTTTGGAGGGGATATGCTGGTGTTTGATGCAAGATGATTAATGTTTGCAACACAGTGATTTCGCTTAACAATCCAGAAATCTTTTCTCGAAAGCATTTGTATGAATAAAACGACAAATTCACAGAAAATTGCGCGGAACGTTTTATTTAATTAAACGCTGAAATGTAATGAACGCCAGCTTAAAACAAATTTCTCTTTAACTTATTCGACGGAACGAATTTCTTTGTAGCGGAAGGAAATAATCCTTGTTCCTGGCATCCAATTTAATAATTAAAGCTGGGACAGCTTGTTTAAAAGAAAACGCGCGACTCGTCCAGAGAGAAACTAAGAAATTAACGCAAGAGGATTTTCAATTATGTTACTCGATAATAACTCATTAATTGACGCCTTTAACATAGAAATCTTCAAGTTCGTGGCTTTGGAAATTTTAAGCGCGGTGAATTTAAAAACAAACAGTTCGAATATTTTCGAGTTGAAAAATTTGGCGATTTGAAAATTCTTAGACTTGACAACTCGGGGAATTTAAAAAATTGAAAGCACTTGCCTTTAAAATTTCTTAGTTTCAAGACACTTGAATTCGATTTCTTTGAAATTAAAAAATATTCTGATTTGAAAGTCGAGAGGTTTGAAACTTTAGAGATTGGAAAATTTAATCGTCGGAGATTTCTTTTACCCTCAAAATTTTTCAATTTTCAATCATTTTTGATATCTGCAAACCTCCAAATTTAAAAACTGAAAGATTTGAAAGATTTAATAGTAGCTGGATATTCGAAAATTTTGTGAACTAAAAAATTTGCAAATTCAATAATCTAAGAATTCAAAAATTTAATGATCTGAAAATTTGAAAATTTAATGTTCTGATGATTTCGAAATTTAGCAACCTGAAGAGTTGCGAAATTCAGCTCTGATATGAAGCATTAGAAGCCAAGGAAGATCGTTCCGTTTAAAAAAATAATTTATGATTAAACAACATTTCGGCCAAAATTGCGAGCGTGCGAGAGTGAGTGAGGCGCGATCGAATCGATGACTGTTAGCTAACTAGAAAGAAGAAAATTACGCGAACATTTAATATCAGTGGATATGAGAATACATTTATGTGTAGATTGTGTAAAATACGGAATATAATGAAACGATATTATTAAAGTTATTGAATTGTTGACTGTAGGTGTTTACGACGGTTACATGATAAATAAATATATATATATACATATATATATAATACAGTATAAGATATAAATAAAAAGAAAAAAAAAATGAAATCAAACTAGATAGCGAAATCGGCCTTTCACGTTTCGATAACGTGAAACAAAACTTCTGAACTTCAATAAAAATTCCATCAACTATTCTCTTTGAACGATAACAAAAAAAAAAAAGAAAAAGAGAAAAGAAAAAGAAAAACAAGAGAAAGGGAAAAGTTGATAGAATTTTTACATCCATTTGACGTACGTAAAAATTTCGTTAGTCGATCGTTAGATAGTTTACTTAACATCAACACTGATATATGTTTACGAATTATTATTACGAACATCGTCGATCGTTTCAAAATTGCATAATTTGCCTTCGATTCGTTTGCAAAATTTATAAAGGTGAATTACAAGTGTAAGAGAACGACATGTGTATTTACGTAAGACGAAACAATCGGTAGGAAAGCGTATTGTAAAATATACTACATTATTTAATCGTTAGTACACTGGTTCCGAGAGGATGTAAATACATTCGTTCTACAAACTCTTTCGTTTTACCAATGTCGAATAAGATTCGGGTGAAGATCTCTTGTTACGAGGCGGATGCGAAAAGGAAAATCGAAGGAAATTGCACGAGTATCTCTAAAAACGCACCGAATTTAATAGAGTAAGTTAATTGTGGGTGAAATCTATCAAGAAAAAGCAGGAATAAAAGAGAGGCATTCGTATTGGATAAAATACCGATGGGCTTTCACCCTCGTTGTATTTTTCGTTGCACATCACGGGAGAATATACGTATGTGTAAATTTACTTTCTTCGAGTTTCCTCGAAATTTTTAAACGATTTCGACTGATTGTGAGACTTTCAGGAGTTTCTGGATCTGGATTTTTGTAAGGTTGTTTCATTTGACTTCGGAAACGTTCTGCCAGTCGTAGTTAATTTTCAGCTTGAGATTTGATGAGAGAGACTTTAAATAAAAAATAATTAAACATTTTAATTTTTATATTGTTGAAATAATTTCTAAATTTCCAAATCTCGTAATTTTTTTCATTTTTAACTTCAAGTACTCGAGAGGTTGAAAATTTCAAAATTCAAAACTTGAAAATCTTTCAAATCTCAGACCAATAACTTTCAGATTATTAAATAGTCGTATATTTTTATTTTCGTTCGACACAGAATTTTTATTAGCCTATTAAAAAGAAATTCGCTCATCATACTTTCGCTACAAAATTCAAAAATTTGAAAGATTCGAAATTCCGAAGATTCAAAGATTCGAACACTCGGCTTGTGGTAATATATGTTACGCCAGATAATAATTTACGTTAGATTACGAAAATTTGGAATATTTAATTGTGTAATTAGAAAACTCGGCAATATTGAAAATTCCAAAATTAACTGATTTAACCCTAAATTGTCATAATTCCCAATATTTGGATAATACCGACCGAGTGTCGAAAAATTTGAGAACTCGTATCATTAATGCATCTCTAGAAATGTTCCAATGGGAATGATTGAAACGCCAACAAAAAAAAAAATGGCGGAACGTTTCCTTTGAAAACCCACTTGGTTATATTTGAAACGATATAAATAACCACGTTCATTCGGTAACGAACGATCCATCCGACTCGAATTGGCTTTTCGTGCTTCGTCATTTACCAAACGCCACGTTAGTGTTAGTTCCATTGCCGTTGTACTCGATCGATGTAGTACGTGCCGATTTGATAATAAATCAAGAAAAGAAAAAAAAAAGAAGAAGAAGAAGAAGAAGAAGAGGAAAAGGAAAGAAGTAAACGTATATGAATGGTTTAGCCCTTGAGGAGGACTGAAAAATCGTCCCTCTGTAAATGGTCTGGCCTTGATATATTTTGCACTATACGTACGTACGTACGTACGATAACGTAATACGCTATTTGCGAGGAGAGAAATAAAAAAAAAAAAAGAAAAAAAAATGAACAGACCAGGAGGATCACTCCTATTGTGAATATCATAATATCATCTTCCCTTTCGAGAGTCGAAAATATTTAAGGTCGTAACCGCACACTGTACAATAATCACGCGCATACACGTACGTTATATATATATATATATATATATACATATAGTATAATATATGATTATGATTAACGATATACATACCTGCGTCAATGTAATTAAATAATGTACCGTGTAATAACGTGACGGACACTTGTACTAAGCCTACCAATGAATTATCGCACTGCCGGTACCAAACGGAGATATATATATATATAAAATATATAATATATTATATATATATATATACATAAAACTGAATAAAAAAAACGATTAATGTATAAATCTCGTTGTAAATCATTTTCAGCACCTGTGTGAAGTTCAGAACTTAAAATCGATGCACGTAACTGCTGTTACATAGTATATAGAATATTTAAATGGCTTAGTGAAGTTATTTCTTTTTTTTTTTTTTTTTTTGAAATCGAAAACGCATATATATGTATATATTTAACATATTGGTCAGAAATTATTCAAATTCGTATTTTTGCGAAAATAATTTGAAAACATAAGACTTGGGCAGAGGATAGAAAGATTTTGGGTATTTTACCTATTTTGCCAAAAAGTGCGTAGACAGATTGTGAATTTTCAAATAGAAGATTGCATAATGGAAAGAAAATAATGTTTTCTATAATATTTGGAACGTGAAACAATTTTTCATCCAAGATACGTTTTTATTCACAATTAAATATATTCTCGAAAATGGATTCAGGGAATAGTTCAACTTCAATTTGTAGCAGACGTTTGATCGATTCTGGGAAAATTGTTCCTCTTAATTTTCATTTATCGGATTGGAAGGATTTCGATTTTGCTGGAAATCGCGCGGGCAAAGTGTAACGTGACTGCTGATATTGCCATAAATTGGAAAGTTATTCTATCCTTCGGGATACACAATGTATCGCGCGATAATATCGTTTCTGTTATATCATATGCAAGAGATGCGTTTTGAAGTCCATCAGGATTCGTATTGTGTAGGTGTATCGACGACCTATCGTACTGTATTATATCGAGCATATACAAGCAAAACGTTGCATTAACCTAGATGATTATTCAATTTAATGACCTGTCGCTGTCGTCCTTTAAGCTACAGTCTGACCTGTATGATGCCTGGATAAATTAATTAGTTTAAATTTTGAGCATTAATCAGATGTGAAACACAGTACGCAAAAATATTTCTCCCCCTCCTGTACGTGTAAATATTTCATGACGCAACGCGACAACGGTTTCCAAATTTTGCGCGAAGTATGAAAAGCAAATTAATTAATCTAATCTCCAGCGATTGCATCGTAAAAAACAACAACTGGCCCATTATTCAAAAGAATATAATGTTAGCGACGAGTATTAATTTCAAGTTGGTTCGAGTAGTATAATTTGGTATACAGTCAGACTGAAGTACCAAAATTTACAACGATTAATCCTCCATTTGAAAATAACAATATCTTCTGGCAACTGTCAAATCAGTCCAAACAGTATAAATCAGTAGCATATGATATTAAAATTATAAAACAAACGTATAACAATTGAAAGTAAATATATTCGATTATAATAACATTTCCCTTGTCTCTTTCTCTCTCCTCTTCCTTTTGTGATTCAATTTCAAACAAATCCAAATAGTAGAAACTGACGTACGTACAGATGTAACTATCACTGATAAATTTTTAGATCCAATGTACTGAAATAAAATAAATTATTCAACAACTAATCTACTGAAAAATAATAATATTGAAAAATAATAGTCATTTGTTGAAATGACAATTTATCACTTAGAAGCAGTAACTGATTCAAGTAGTACAACCCAATACGTGGTAAGCCGTAAAATAAATTGTTCAACAACTAATCTATTGAAAAATAATAATAATGGAAAATAATAGTTTGTTGAAATGACAATTTATCACTTAAAAGCAGTAACCGATTCAAGTAGTACAACCCAATACGTGGTGAGCCGTAAAATAAATTGTTCAACAACTAATCTACTGAAAAATAATAATATTGGAAAATAATAGTTTGTTGAAATGACAATTTAGCACTTAAAAGCAGTAACTCGCTTTCAAACCGATCTAAGTAGTAGTACAACCCAACACATAGTCAGCCGTCGCTGGAAAATTCTCGCGCACAGCGTTGAAATAAAAAAAAAAAAAAAGAAAAAACACCGTGGGCTCGATTAATCAACTCTCGCCATCCGCGAGAAGAGGGATAACAGATAAATCTCACTATCGATACGCGATATCAATAATTCCGCAACGTTGACGGGAAACTATCCCTTCGCTCGATACGTCAACGACTTTATCTTTCGATCCCCTCGCGCATCCATTACAATCAAGCAGCTTCATTTTACCATAAAAACCATTGAGTATACTTTCACCATCCGAACGCTGCTCGCGTTCCATGTTGCTTTTCTCCGTCGCGTAAAAAAAAAAAAAAAAAAAATGTACACAACGTTCTATCAGGAAATACCGAGTGTCTGCCGAAGCATCGCGTCGGATGGGGAGGAAAAAAAGGAAAAAGGAAAAAGAAAAAGGAATGAAAAATGGCGGCATATTCGAGCATTGATAGTCGTTGACCCTGAACAGAATCATCCAACTTGCTGCCCTCCGTTTCCGTCGTACAAAGACCGCAAAGGGCGCGCGCGTTTCCCATTTATATCGTTCAAAGAGACATCGGGCAACGATGGGGGGAGGGCCGTTATTCGGGGATCAAATGGAATGAGTGTTGTATCGTGTTTAGCCTGGCGCGTCATGAAATGACTGATGGCCGAACACCGAAACCCGTTTCGCCTGCTGAACCGGTTTTCGGGCCTCTAACGAAATGAAACCGTTGAAAGTCGGTGTCTTCGAAACGTAAAGGCCTCTCCGTCCGTGATTCGCGAACGGACAAATTGCCCGTTTGTTTTTTTTTTTTTTTTCCTTTCTTCCCACTCCCTCTAATGCTTTCTGCCGCGCGATCGTTTTGCTATGTTGCATTTGTAGATGCGACGTATTATTTATATTATATAATATAATTGTTTATATTTGTGTTATTTATATTATATATAATTATATAATTATTTCATATTATATACAATTATATACAATTATTTAAATTTGTATTATTTATATTATATTATATATAATTATTTTTTATTATATATAATTATTTAAATTTGTATTATTTATATTATATTATACTATATTATACTGTATTATATATAATTATTCCTTATTATATATAATTATATATAATTATTTAAATTTGTATTATTTATATCATATTATACTATATTATATTGTATAATTATTTCTTATTATATATAATTATTTAAATTTGTATTATTTATATTATATTATACTATATTATACTATATTATATATAATTATATATAATTGTTTAAATTTGTATTATTTATATCATATTATACTATATTATATTGTATAATTATTTCATATTATATATAATTGTATATAATTATTTATATTTACAGCGTATTATTTATATTATACAAATATAATATTATTACCAATATAATACCAACGCGACATGGAATAAAATATTCATAGTAGACGTCTGCCGAAAGCGGCGACTAAATGTTTCACTCGCAACTCAAGCAAGAGCTGACAGATTCCCAGTAATAATCCGATTACAAACTTGTTTCCGATTCCACGAAGGAATTTCATTTTAATCGGCGGTGAGGAGCGCCGGATCGATTTCAATGGGCAACTGAACGAACGGTTGATTGCAAGTCAATCGACGAATTCTAAATAATGCGTGTGGAACGTTCTTATGCACGTGGAACAACGGAACATAGACACGATCATTGCGGTAATTTACATTCGATAATTCTTCCAGGATGATCCACCGGAAGCGGGCAAACGTATCGGAAGGATTTTCAACTGGATCCGATTCGAACGGACACGAGTAATAAATGCCAAATTGGTTTCTGTCCAATTTTGAGCAATGAAAGTGCAAAGAGTGATTAATTAAGCGATACGCGTGATAAACGGATATGGCATAAACGTCCGTTTGACCGGTGCATTATCATGTTATGTACGATAGAAAATATGTACTCACCGATGTGGCGGTGGGGGTTATGCGTCGAGTCACGTCGGTGCGTGTTATTATATTTCGCATTGCTCGCGCGATACTTGTTGCCAAATCGATGAATCGCCGCGTATCATATGGCGCATCGTATGGTACATTCGCCGATCGCGAAATTAATGGTGAGAAAGTTTTTGCGGCGTGGATGTTTACTTGGATTTATTTTTCAGCCGGTGGAATATCCGTTTGTTAATGCACAGTGAATTTCACCTTTCGGTGAAAATGATTTTCGTACGGACGTACATTTCTTCTGTGTTCGCGAACTCGATATATTTGTTATTTTGTGTTTTGCGTAGGGATTCAGGTCTTTTTTCATTTTTGATCATTGATATTTCATATTTTTGGTATGGATTCAAGATTTATCCTCTTGTTTTGTCCTCTCATCATAGTCGAAATTGTATAAGTACAAAATTATAATTATATTATATATATAAATTAAAATTATAATTATATATATATGTAATTAAAATTATAATTATATATATATAATATTATACATATATTAATAATAATTTTAATATAATTATATATGTACAATATACGTAATATACTTCTTCAATTAAATAAATATATTGTACACAATATTACTTTTCCACAGTGTTGAAACTCTAATTAATTACATTTAAAAATCAAAGTCAAAATTGGGAAGAAGTATCTGTTTGTAATATTCAAATTTAACAAATACATAAATATTATTTCCTCTAACATACTTATAATAATACATAACAGCAGTATTGCGTTATACTCTGATCTCACAAAAACGTGCAGAGTAGTGTATTTCGTCCAAAAACTAGATAACTCTCTAAACTCTTCTAGACAAGAATAGATGTGTACCGTCCCCAGAAATCCTATAATTCCCAGAACCAATACCGATGGCTAGAGAAGCATGCTCTTTGAAATGCACTTTGTCTCAAGTCGATATCTCGATTAACTTGGGTTCGAAATATAGCGCTGTTTAAAACGGGCATGAATGGCGCCGTGATTCACCTTCTCTCCCAGAAGTGCGTACGTCGCGTAATAATAGCGAGAAAAAGGGGGAGAAGATCTCGATTATATATATATAATATTATATATATTATTATTATTAATTAAATAAATTATAAATATTAATTTAAATTAATAGAAAATTTTATTTCTATAATATGAATTCAAATCATATACTTTATGAAGTTCATTAATTTTAATTTATAATATAATCAAATAAATTATTAATTATAAATGAAGAAATATAATAATTAAAATATAAAATAGTAAATAAATTATTTAAATTTGTATAAGGAAGCTGACGAGTCTGTAGCTGACCAGTGCAGTAAGGTCAAGCTTGAGATAGGTCAATTCTCACGAGAGAGAGAGAGAAAGAGAGG
Source organism: Frieseomelitta varia (assembly GCF_011392965.1). Classification (NCBI taxonomy): domain Eukaryota; kingdom Metazoa; phylum Arthropoda; class Insecta; order Hymenoptera; family Apidae; genus Frieseomelitta; species Frieseomelitta varia. Next base: position 420,107 of record NW_025110579.1, read on the forward strand.
AGTTCGACCTCTCGACGAGGACAGCAATACCGAAAAATTCAAAATTAAGCACAACTTTGAACGTTGATATCTCCGAAACGACACGTCGTATCAACACAAAGTGAAATGCATTTGAAAGAGGAAGGTCTCGCGTTTGTTCCAGTCGAAGAAACAATACGACATCACGTTCCGTAGAGTTGATATCATTAGAAATGTAAAACACCGTTTCCGGAGCTGTTAATCTGATTTCTGATTTCTGCGACGATTCAAACAGGCGTCAGATGATTGATAGACAGCATAAAGGTATAAGAAAATGTGATCATAAAAACGTATTGGAAGGATAATTTTGATCAAGTGATATTGATAAATTGAAGTAATAATTTTTATAATTTTAAAATAACTTCATTCTTATTATAAAATAAAATAATATAAAAATTTTTACTTGCTAAAGTCCAACTTCAGAAATCAATCAAGATGCATCGATTGCGAGAATATCGAAGAGGATCATTCGTACAAAATCTTATTTCATTTATCTTCATATTCTGACAAGTATATCTATCCACTTGTGACTTTCATCGTGATCCGACTATCGTCACGAGCAAGTACACGTTGATAAAATGAAAAATATTTTACAAATATACTGTACGATCACTCTCGACAAGTTTGTCCGTTTTAACACTAGAACTACCAAAATGGTGAAAATGGCCAATTTATTAACATTTTCAGAGTAGCTTTGCAGAATCGTAATGTCGCATTTTTAGTCATTTTTAATAACATTCGCAAACTATACGAGCAGAGCTTTGCGCCCTTTATTGTATTATAAATTTCTTTCTGTCCCTCGCCCTTTAATCTCTGTGATATCATTTTTACACCTTAATCGTCGGTAGTTCTAGCGTTAAGCATACGTCCTTCGAAAAGTTGGCAAGAGATCGTTTAGCATTTAGCTAATGACGTTGCAAGCTACCGCCTGTAAACCAAAACGGTTTGGTCATTCGCCGTGATCGCTCGGATATTGGAGGCGAAGAAGAACACCTTGTCGTGGCAGTTCGTAATCGGAAGGATCGCCGGGACAAACATCGCCTCGAACATAGACTCAATACGCTCGACGATAGTACTTGGACCAACTGGACTAACATAACTTTGCCGGCCGATGACCAAGTAAATTGCAGATACCGCGTCCTCGCCGGCTGGGATATGACCTCGATGATTATTCAATTTAATGAGCCATTGTAGACGCCCTCTGGAACGTGACGTTTACACCGCAACCGATTTCCAAGCCTCGAAACGATCGGTCGTTCATGCTTAACGAGTTCGCGACTCTCCCTGACCCTCCCTCTTTCTCTCTCTCTGGTTCCATGCGATCCTCTCTCGTTTCCACGGGGCGATTCCTCGACACGCCGATGGAGTTCTCTCTATCTATCCACGAACGCGCGAACTGGTTCTCCGGTTCGCGTACACTCCCGTTCACAAGTCACCCGGGCACCTGTTCATTGTGCAACGGAACGATTACGAGTTTGTTGTACAATTTTATTGAATTACAGTTCACGGGATTTTAATAATATTCGTACGTACAGTGGAAAGTATAGAATCAATGACAATGACGTTAGATTGTTGTAATTGTGACAGTTGGCTTTATATATATGTGTGTGTCGTGTCTGATGTGTTGTATTTTGTTTTTCAGACTGTGACAGGAGGAGTCAGTCGTGAAGAAGAAGAAATTACACCGTAGTGTAATGATATAGAGAGAGAGAGAGAGAGAGAGAGTAATCAAAAGTATCAGCAAAAGTATAAACTAACTTGTATTTGTTCAAATCTATATATTTTAGCATTATTTCATCCCATGACCCACTCACAATTGTAATTGTACAATCATTCACTCGGCTTTCCATTTTCCAAAGCGTGGAACTTCTATACTGACAAATCTGATTGAATCAGTTTGTCTTCTTTTTTTTTTTTTTTTTCCTTTTCTTTAACACCACTTCGAAGGAGGTAAGTGAAGATGCTTCTTCTCTTGAACATTGTACAACTGCAAACGTCTCTAAAACCGTGGAGAAATTTCTTCGCGACTGAATCCACCGTGATCTCGAAAATTGAAGTCTCCTCTTTTCCATGCAACCACAGATTTCTGAACGGGAATGTACAGAGGGGCGCGCGTGCATAAGGGACGACCAATGCGCGAAAGGTTTACGGCGCGTTTCCTCTTGCTAGAATTTCGATCCTATGACAACCACGCAATTCTAGCCGGCCGATAATTAGTAGACACTTGGAATCGAATTAATCCGCAATACGACGACGGGATGGCTCTTCGCGTCCGGCCATTAATTAAGGAATCGTCGTTCAAGGCGGCACCTCATCAACGGTGAATCGCGATCATCCCGTAAATAAAACGTCCGCGAGCATTCGTATTAATTAAATTGCATTTATTCGGCCGACCTATCGTTCTCTGGTTATTCATCGTCCATTATCGTGCCGTTGTTAACCCTTTCTCTCGATTCGGTTATATATCGATGATTTAACCCTTTCTTTTCAACCCTTCTCACTTTCGGTTTCAAGATGCAACGTTATTTTCGTACTTTCATGAGTGATTAACCGCTTTGCAAACGAGATATCGAAAAACTGATTCGTTGCTTCGAATTTTTCTCAAGAAAATTGCTTCTAAAACGGAGGAGGCATCTCTTGCGTGTTTCTTTATTAGGAGAGTTTTAGAGCGAGGCGTACGAAACGAATGACAAGGTGTTTTCAGGGAAGAATGTGCGTACGATACTTTGTTTAAGAAACAAAGATATAACTTCTACAAAATGTTTATGTGAATTACGTTCTTTGCATCGTTCGGTTAGATAACTTTTCAAAGTATAGTACCAGAGAGAAATATATTAAGTATAGAGGCAGTGTGCAAATATCATTCTTTATTAGTCTAATTAGTCTATGTATAGTATAAAGTTAGGTTAAAGCATGCAATACTAGATGTAAGGGTAAAGTAATAAGGGAAAACTTGACAACCAAGGGAATTAAAACGGAAAACAAAATGTAAAGAATAATATAAGGCACTGAGATCTATTTAAAGATTTAAGAAAATAAAATCTAGATAAATAATCTAAAAAAATAAAATCTAGAAAAAATCTAAATAAAGATTCATTCATTCATAGATAACTTTTCAAAAGAAGGTCTGTTATGAATTTTGAATTAGAAGTTTCCAATAAAGAAACACGTCAGATATATTCTCACTAATTAATTTTCTTTTCTTAGATAAAAGTTTCTCAGAATGTTTAGAAAAGAATTCTTGCCAAACTATTTAACAATGTTTAAAATATTTAGATTTTATTTTAGGATACTCGCAAAAGTGTTGTTCCAGGTTTGAATTATTCCTCTAATTTTGCACGTCGAATTTTCCTTATTGTTGAGACACGTGCATTATTAATTGCGACATAAACGATTAATGGTTGCCCGTCGATAGAATTCATTAAATAATATTTCGAGTCACAAAAGTTAATTAAAAGTTAAACAAACATTTTTGTACAAACAATTTATACTCAAAATTGAAAAAAAAACAAATTACGTACGTTTCGTAGATTTCTGGAATCTTAAATTTCCTCCCGCTCCCCCAAAAAAATGGATAATCCTCGCTGCGATCCTCCGAATTTTATAAATCACAGAGCAAATTAGCCTCGCTGGAAATATCCTTTTAACTCGAATAATCCTATCTAAACCTAGTGCCACCGGAATTCGATTCGATTTTACGAAGCGAAACAATACACGACGGTCTGTGTACGTTGTAATCGAGACTGTGTCGCTTTCGGTCGACATGTTTTCCAAGTGAAACCATGTAAAGGGGAGGGAGAGTTTTGAAAATTTTACCGGATGTCCCGGCATATTTATCGGCAATGTTTTAATACCGAAACACGGTGGACAAGAGTCCACCGTATCGATCAAAGTACGCACGATGTTACAATTGTTGTAACAGAGACGAAATCAATTGAACTCGGTTTAACTATAATTTGACACGACGACATATTACAGCGGTTAGTAGTTACGCGAGTTGTCGCGAGGGATTTGGATATTTTCTTCGTTTTAAAAAAAGGATACTTAGTTGATATTAATTAAGTAAACGTTCGACTCGAGGCAAACTCGTTACGCGAACGAGACGGATTTTTTCCAAACGAAAAACGAAAGAAAAGAAACTTTTAAAAACAGTTGTCGCGAGGGATTTAAGCATTTTCTTCGTTTTCGTTGCAATCTTAAAAACAGATCAATTAGGCAATAACGTTCGTCTAGGCTCTCGACATTCGACTTGAAACAAACTCGCTACGCGAACGAGACGACTTTCTCAAAACAAAAAGAAAAGAAGAAAGAAAGAAAGAGAGAAGAGAAACTTTTAAAACGGTTGTCGCGATTGAAATCAGAGGAAGCTTCTCGATGGCATAAGTGAAACGACACGCCTACTCACGCCGGGAAGACTGGAGTCGCTGGTAAAAAGGATGAAGGGGAGAGAAAAAGGAAGAAAAGACGAAATCTCGGCTCAAAGAGGAAAAGCGAGGAGAACAGAAAATAGAAGAGAGAGCGAGAGAGAAGCTTTGCTAAAACGAGCGGGAGAGAAGAGAGAGGAGAGAAGCCAGCGAAGAAAAAGACGAAAGAACCGAAGTAGCGATCTCTCGTAGCACATACATATCTATATATCGAGAGGCTCGTTTCGAGGCAAGTCACGAACGGGCCGGATGGCCGGAGTCCGAAGTGGACGGTAGAAAAAGGGTCGGCTCGTTAATCCAGATCGGCGAGGAAACGCCGGAAAGGACGAGGAAGACGGTTTAGATGGTCGAGGAGAGAGAAGGTTGGCAAGATCGGACAAATCGGTGGAAAACAGACGAAGAGAGCGAAGAGATAGAGAAGGGGTAAAAGGAAAGAGCGAATCTGCTGGAGAGAGGCTTTCGGACGTTGATGATGGCGAACGGATAACAGCAAGGAGAAACGGTGCGTGTTTGATAGCATGTTTGATAACTGATTGTCTGACTATGATTTTTCATCGTTACAAGATCGTGGACACTCGCGCAAATTGATATTTTCGCGAATGTGACTAATTGCAAGAATAAAATCTAGAGTTTAAATTTCTATCTTGCGAATATTGTTCTGTATCTCGAATTAGCGTTTGATAATGTTTGATAACGACTATTTGACTATGATTTTTCATCGTTAGATTGTGGACATTTGCGTAAATTGATATTTTCGCGCACGTCACTAATTGCAAGAGTAAAATCCAGAATTTAAATTTCTATCTTGCGAATATTGTTCTGTATTTTGGATTAGCGTTTGATAATGTTTGATAACGACTGTCTAACTATGATTTTTCATCGTTAGAAGATTGTGGACACTCGCGCAAATTGATATTTTCGCGAACGTGACTAATTGCAAGAATAAAATCTAAAATTTAAATTTCTATCTTGCGAATATTGTTCTGTATCTCGAATTAGCGTTTGATAATATTTGATAACGACTATTTGACTATGATTTTTCATCGTTAGAAGATTGTGGACATTCGTGCAAATTGATATTTTCGCGAACGTGACTAATTGCAAGAGTAAAATCCAGAATTTAAATTTCTATCTTGCGAATATTGTTCTGTATCTCGAATTAGCGTTTGATAATGTTTGATAACGACTATTTGACTATGATTTTTCATCGTTAGATTGTGGACATTTGCGTAAATTGATATTTTCGCGGACGTCATTAATTGCAAGAGTAAAATCCAGAATTTAAATTTCTATCTTGCGAATATTGTTCTGTATTTTGGACTAGTGTTTGATAATGTTTGATAACGACTGTCTGACTATGATTTTTCATCGTTAGAAGATTGTGGACATTCGTGCAAATTGATATTTTCGCGAACGTGACTAATTGCAAGAGTAAAATCCAGAATTTAAATTTCTATCTTGCGAATATTGTTCTGTATCT